>NW_027520830.1:0-43939 GCF_051991255.1 Vanacampus margaritifer
AAATGCCCAATTGAAAATGAATGGCGGGCTACCAGGTGTCAAAGTCCCCCCAATGAACCTGGGAAGGAAAGAGCTGTCAGGATGGCTGAGCGGTCCTAAGTCGCTGCGCTCGGGTCGCAGTCCCCACTGGAGGCGCGGGTTCGAATCCCAGAGATTCCCCCATAGGAATGAATGGTCGAAATGCCCCATTGAAATGAATGGCGGGATTCCAGGTGTCAAAGTCCACCATTGAACCTGGGAAGGAAAGAGCTGTCAGGATGGCCGAGCGGTCTAAGTCGCTGCGCTCGGGTCGCAGTCCCCACTGGAGGCGCGGGTTCGAATCCCAGAGATTACCCCATAGGAATGAATGATCGAAATGCCCAATTGAAATGAATGGGTCGGGCTACCAGGTGTCAAAGTCCCCCAATGAACCTGGGAAGGAAAGAGCTGTCAGGATGGCCCGAGCGGTCTAAGTCGCTGCGCTCGGGTCGCAGTCCCCACTGGAGGCGCGGGTTCGAATCCCAGAGATTCCCCCATAGGAATGAAAAGGTCGAAATGCCCCATTGAAATGAATGGCGGGCTACCAGGTGTCAAAGTCCCCCAATGAACCTGGGAAGGAAAGAGCTGTCAGGATGGCTGAGCGGTCTAAGTCGCTGCGCTCGGGTCGCAGTCCCCACTGGAGGCGCGGGTTTGAATCCCAGAGATTCCCCCATAGGAATGAAAGGTTCGAAATGCCCAATTGAAATAAATGGCGGGCTACCAGGTGTCAAAGTCCCCCAATGAACCTGGGAAGGAAAGAGCTGTCAGGATGGCCGAGCGGTCTAAGTCGCTGCGCTCGGGTCGCAGTCCCCCACTGGAGGCGCGGGTTCGAATCCCAGAGATTCCCCATAGGAATGAATGGTCGAAATGCCCCAATTGAAATGAATGGCGGGCTACCAGGTGTCAAAGTCCCCAATGAACCTGGGAAGAAAGAGCTGTCAGGATGGCTGAGCGGTCTAAGTCGCTGCGCTCGGGTCGCAGTCCCCACTGGAGGCGCGGGTTTGAAATCCCAGAGATTCCCCCATAGGAAATGAAAGGTCGAAATGCCCAATTGAAATAAATGGCGGGCTACCAGGTGTCAAAGTCCCCCAATGAACCTGGGAAGGAAAGAGCTGTCAGGATGGCCGAGCGGTCCTAAGTCGCTGCGCTCGGGGTCGCAGTCCCCACTGGAGGCGCAGGGTTCGAATCCAGAGATTCCCCATAGGATGAATGGTCGAAATGCCCAATTGAAATGAATGGCGGGCTACCAGGTGTCAAAGTCCCCCAATGAACCTGGAAGGAAAGAGCTGTCAGGATGGCCGAGCGGTCTAAGTCGCTGCGCTCGGGTCGCAGTCCCCCACTGGAGGCGCGGGTTCGAATCCCAGAGATTCCCCCATAGGAATGAATGGTCGAAATGCCCAATTGAAATGAATGGCGGGCTACCAGGTGTCAAAGTCCCCAATGAACCTGGGAAGGAAAGAGCTGTCAGGATGGCCGAGCGGTCTAAGTCGCTGCGCTCGGGTCGCAGTCCCCACTGGAGGCGCGGGTTCGAATCCCAGAGATTCCCCCATAGGAATGAATGGTCGAAATGCCAATTGAAATGAATGGCGGGCTACCAGGTGTCAAAGTCCCCCAATGAACCTGGGAAGGGAAAGAGCTGTCAGGATGGCCGAGCGGTCTAAGTCGCTGCGCTCGGGTCGCAGTCCCCACTGGAGGCGCGGGGTTCGAATCCCAGAGATTCCCCCATAGGAATGAAAGGTCGAAATGCCCCATTGAAATGAATGGCGGGCTACCAGGTGTCAAAGTCCCCCAATGAACCTGGGAAGGAAAGAGCTGTCAGGATGGCTGAGCGGTCTAAGTCGCTGCGCTCGGGTCGCAGTCCCCACTGGAGGCGCGGGTTCGAATCCCAGAGATTCCCCCATAGGAATGAATGGTCGAAATGCCCCATTGAAATGAATGGCGGGATTCCAGGTGTCAAAGTCCACCATTGAACCTGGGAAGGAAAGAGCTGTCAGGATGGCCGAGCGGTCTAAGTCGCTGCGCTCGGGTCGCAGTCCCCACTGGAGGCGCGGGTTCGAATCCAGAGATTCCCCCATAGGAATGAATGATCGAAATGCCCAATTGAAATGAATGGCGGGCTACCAGGTGTCAAAGTCCCCAATGAACCTGGGAAGGAAAGAGCTGTCAGGATGGCCGAGCGGTCTAAGTCGCTGCGCTCGGGTCGCAGTCCCCACTGGAGGCGCGGGTTCGAATCCCAGAGATTCCCCCATAGGAATGAATGGTCGAAATGCCCAATTGAAATGAATGGCGGGCTACCAGGTGTCAAAGTCCCCCAATGAACCTGGGAAGGAAAGAGCTGTCAGGATGGCCGAGCGGTCTAAGTCGCTGCGCTCGGGTCGCAGTCCCCACTGGAGGCGCGGGTTCGAATCCCAGAGATTTCCCCATAGGAATGAATGGTCGAAATGCCCAATTGAAATGAATGGCGGGCTACCAGGTGTCAAAGTCCCCCAATGAACCTGGGAAGGAAAGAGCTGTCAGGATGGCTGAGCGGTCTAAGTCGCTGCGCTCGGGTCGCAGTCCCCACTGGAGGCGCGGGTTCGAATCCCAAGAGATTCCCCCATAGGAATGAATGGTCGAAATGCCCCATTGAAATGAATGGCGGGATTCCAGGTGTCAAAGTCCACCATTGAACCCTGGGAAGGAAAGAGCTGTCAGGATGGCCGAGCGGTCTAAGTCGCTGCGCTCGGGTCGCAGTCCCCACTGGAGGCGCGGGTTCGAATCCCAGAGATTACCCCATAGGAATGAATGATCGAAATGCCCAATTGAAATGAATGGCGGGCTACCAGGTGTCAAAGTCCCCCAATGAACCTGGGAAGGAAAGAGCTGTCAGGATGGCCGAGCGGTCTAAGTCGCTGCGCTCGGGTCGCAGTCCCCACTGAGGCGCGGGTTCGAATCCCAGAGATTCCCCCATAGGAATGAAAGGTCGAAATGCCCCATTGAAATGAATGGCGGGCTACCAGGTGTCCAAAGTCCCCCAATGAACCTGGGAAGGAAAGAGCTGTCAGGATGGCCGAGCGGTCTAAGTCGCTGCGCTCGGGTCGCAGTCCCCACTGGAGGCGCGGGTTCGAATCCCAGAGATTCCCCCATAGGAATGAATGGTCGAAATGCCCAATTGAAATGAATGGCGGGGCTACCAGGTGTCAAAGTCCCCCAATGAACCTGGGAAGGAAAGAGCTGTCAGGATGGCTGAGCGGTCTAAGTCGCTGCGCTCGGGTCGCAGTCCCCACTGGAGGCGCGGGTTCGAATCCAGAGATTCCCCCATAGGAATGAAAGGTCGAAATGCCCAATTGAAATAAATGGCGGGCTACCAGGTGTCAAAGTCCCCCAATGAACCTGGGAAGGAAAGAGCTGTCAGGATGGCCGAGCGGTCTAAGTCGCTGCGCTCGGGTCGCAGTCCCCACTGGAGGCGCGGGTTCGAATCCCAGAGATTTCCCCATAGGAAATGAATGGTCGAAATGCCCAATTGAAATGAATGGCGGGCTACCAGGTGTCAAAGTCCACCATTGAACCTGGGAAGGAAAGAGCTGTCAGGATGGCTGAGCGGTCTAAGTCGCTGCGCTCGGGGTCGGTCGCAGTCCCCACTGGAGGCGCGGGTTCGAATCCCAGAGATTCCCCCATAGGAATGAAAGGTCGAAATGCCCAATTGAAATAAATGGCGGGCTACCAGGTGTCAAAGTCCCCCAATGAACCTGGGAAGGAAAGAGCTGTCAGGATGGCCGAGCGGTCTAAGTCGCTGCGCTCGGGTCGCAGTCCCCACTGGAGGCGCGGGTTCGAATCCCAGAGATTCCCCCATAGGAATGAATGGTCGAAATGCCCAATTGAAATGAATGGCGGGCTACCAGGTGTCAAAGTCCCCCAATGAACCTGGGAAGGAAAGAGCTGTCAGGATGGCCGAGCGGTCTAAGTCGCTGCGCTCGGGTCGCAGTCCCCACTGGAGGCGCGGGTTCGAATCCCAGAGATTCCCCCATAGGAATGAATGGTCGAAATGCCCAATTGAAATGAATGGCGGGCTACCAGGTGTCAAAGTCCCCCAATGAACCTGGGAAGGAAAGAGCTGTCAGGATGGCCGAGCGGTCTAAGTCGCTGCGCTCGGGTCGCAGTCCCCACTGGAGGCGCGGGTTCGAATCCCAGAGATTCCCCCATAGGAATGAATGGTCGAAATGCCCCAATTGAAATGAATGGCGGGCTACCAGTGTCAAAGTCCCCCAATGAACCTGGGAAGGAAAGAGCTGTCAGGATGGCCCGAGCGGTCTAAGTCGCTGCGCTCGGGTCGCAGTCCCCACTGGAGGCGCGGGTTCGAATCCCAGAGATTTCCCCATAGGAATGAATGGTCGAAATGCCCAATTGAAATGAATGGCGGGCTACCAGGTGTCAAAGTCCCCCAATGAACCTGGGAAGGAAAGAGCTGTCAGGATGGCTGAGCGGTCTAAGTCGCTGCGCTCGGGTCGCAGTCCCCCACTGGAGGCGCGGGTTCGAATCCCAGAGATTCCCCCCATAGGAATGAATGGTCGAAATGCCCCATTGAAATGAATGGCGGGATTCCAGGTGTCAAAGTCCACCATTGAACCTGGGAAGGAAAGAGCTGTCAGGATGGCCGAGCGGTCTAAGTCGCTGCGCTCGGGTCGCAGTCCCCACTGGAGGCGCGGGTTCGAATCCCAGAGATTCCCCCATAGGAATGAATGGTCGAAATGCCCAATTGAAATGAATGGCGGGCTACCAGGTGTCAAAGTCCCCCAATGAACCTGGGAAGGAAAGAGCTGTCAGGATGGCCGAGCGGTTCTAAGTCGCTGCGCTCGGGTCGCAGTCCCCACTGGAGGCGCGGGGTTCGAATCCCAGAGATTTCCCCATAGGAATGAATGGTCGAAATGCCAATTGAAATGAATGGCGGGCTACCAGGTGTCAAAGTCCCCCAATGAACCTGGGAAGGAAAGAGCTGTCAGGATGGCTGAGCGGTCTAAGTCGCTGCGCTCGAGGTCGCAGTCCCCACTGGAGGCGCGGGTTCGAATCCCAGAGATTCCCCCATAGGAATGAATGGTCGAAATGCCCATTGAAATGAATGGCGGGATTCCAGGTGTCAAAGTCCACCATTGAACCTGGGAAGGAAAGAGCTGTCAGGATGGCCGAGCGGTCTAAGTCGCTGCGCTCGGGTCGCAGTCCCCACTGGAGGCGCGGGTTCGAATCCCAGAGATTCCCCCATAGGAATGAATGATCGAAATGCCCAATTGAAATGAATGGCGGGCTACCAGGTGTCAAAGTCCCCCCAATGAACCTGGGAAGGAAAGAGCTGTCAGGATGGTCCGAGCGGTCTAAGTCGCTGCGCTCGGGTCGCAGTCCCCACTGGAGGCGCGGGTTCGAATCCCAGAGATTCCCCCATAGGAATGAAAGGTCGAAATGCCCAATTGAAATAAATGGCGGGCTACCAGGTGTCAAAGTCCCCCAATGAACCTGGGAAGGAAAGAGCTGTCAGGATGGCCGATGCGGTCTAAGTCGCTGCGCTCGGGTCGCAGTCCCCACTGGAGGCGCGGGTTCGAATCCCAGAGATTCCCCCATAGGAATGAAAGGTCGAAATGCCCCATTGAAATGAATGGCGGGCTACCAGGTGTCAAAGTCCCCCAATGAACCTGGGAAGGAAAGAGCTGTCAGGATGGCTGAGCGGTCTAAGTCGCTGCGCTCGGGTCGCAGTCCCCACTGGAGGCGCGGGTTCGAATCCCAGAGATTCCCCCATAGGAATGAATGGTCGAAATGCCCAATTGAAATGAATGGCGGGCTACCAGGTGTCAAAGTCCCCCAATGAACCTGGGAAGGAAAGAGCTGTCAGGATGGCCGAGCGGTCTAAGTCGCTGCGCTCGGGTCGCAGTCCCCCACTGGAGGCGCGGGTTCGAATCCCAGAGATTCCCCCATAGGAATGAAAGGTCGAAATGCCCCATTGAAATGAATGGCGGGCTAACCAGGTGTCAAAGTCCCCCAATGAACCTGGGAAGGAAAGAGCTGTCAGGATGGCCGAGCGGTCTAAGTCGCTGCGCTCGGGTCGCAGTCCCCCACTGGAGGCGCGGGTTCGAATCCCAGAGATTCCCCCATAGGAATGAATGGTCGAAATGCCCAATTGAAATGAATGGCGGGCTACCAGGTGTCAAAGTCCCCAATGAACCTGGGAAGGAAAGAGCTGTCAGGATGGCCTGAGCGGTCTAAGTCGCTGCGCTCGGGTCGCAGTCCCCACTGGAGGCGCGGGTTCGAATCCCAGAGATTCCCCCATAGGAATGAATGGTCGAAATGCCCAATTGAAATAAATGGCGGGCTACCAGGTGTCAAAGTCCCCCCAATGAACCTGGGAAGGAAAGAGCTGTCAGGATGGCCGAGCGGTCCTAAGTCGCTGCGCTCGGGTCGCAGTCCCCCACTGGAGGCGCGGGTTCGAATCCCAGAGATTCCCCCATAGGAATGAATGGTCGAAATGCCCAATTGAAATGAATGGCAGGCCTACCAGGTGTCAAAGTCCCCCAATGAACCTGGGAAGGAAAGAGCTGTCAGGATGGCGAGCGGTCTAAGTCGCTGCGCTCGGGTCGCAGTCCCCACTGGAGGCGCGGGGTTCGAATCCCAGAGATTCCCCCATAGGAATGAATGATCGAAATGCCCAATTGAAATGAATGGCGGGCTACCAGGTGTCAAAGTCCCCCAATGAACCTGGGAAGGAAAGAGCTGTCAGGATGGCCGAGCGGTCTAAGTCGCTGCGCTCGGGTCGCAGTCCCCACTGGAGGCGCGGGTTCGAATCCCAGAGATTCCCCCCATAGGAATGAATGGTCGAAATGCCCAATTGAAATGAATGGCGGGCTACCAGGTGTCAAAAGTCCCCCAATGAACCTGGGAAGGAAAGAGCTGTCAGGATGGCCGAGCGGTCTAAGTCGCTGCGCTCGGGTCGCAGTCCCCCACTGGAGGCGCGGGTTCGAATCCCCAGAGATTTCCCCATAGGAATGAATGGTCGAAATGCCCAATTGAAATGAATGGCGGGCTACCAGGTGTCAAAGTCCCCCAATGAACCTGGGAAGGAAAGAGCTGTCAGGATGGCTGAGCGGTCTAAGTCGCTGCGCTCGGGTCGCAGTCCCCACTGGAGGCGCGGGTTCGAATCCCCAGAGATTCCCCCCATAGGAATGAATGGTCGAAATGCCCCATTGAAATGAATGGCGGGATTCCAGGTGTCAAAGTCCACCATTGAACCTGGGAAGGAAAAGAGCTGTCAGGATGGCCGAGCGGTCTAAGTCGCTGCGCTCGGGTCGCAGTCCCCACTGGAGGCGCGGGTTCGAATTCCCAGAGATTACCCCCATAGGAATGAATGATCGAAATGCCCAATTGAAATGAATGGCGGGCTACCAGGTGTCAAAGTCCCCCAATGAACCTGGGAAGGAAAGAGCTGTCAGGATGGCCGAGCGGTCTAAGTCGCTGCGCTCGGGTCGCAGTCCCCACTGGAGGCGCGGGTTCGAATCCCAGAGATTCCCCCCATAGGAATGAAAGGTCGAAATGCCCCATTGAAATGAATGGCGGGCTACCAGGTGTCAAAGTCCCCCAATGAACCTGGGAAGGAAAGAGCTGTCAGGATGGCCGAGCGGTCTAAGTCGCTGCGCTCGGGGTCGCAGTCCCCACTGGAGGCGCGGGTTCGAATCCCAGAGATTCCCCCCATAGGAATGAATGGTCGAAATGCCCAATTGAAATGAATGGCGGGCTACCAGGTGTCAAAGTCCCCCAATGAACCTGGGAAGGAAAGAGCTGTCAGGATGGCTGAGCGGTCTAAGTCGCTGCGCTCGGGTCGCAGTCCCCACTGGAGGCGCGGGTTCGAATCCCAGAGATTCCCCCATAGGAATGAAAGGTCGAAATGCCCAATTGAAATAAATGGCGGGCTACCAGGTGTCAAAGTCCCCCAATGAACCTGGGAAGGAAAGAGCTGTCAGGATGGCCGAGCGGTCTAAGTCGCTGCGCTCGGGTCGCAGTCCCCACTGGAGGCGCGGGTTCGAATCCCAGAGATTTCCCCATAGGAATGAATGGTCGAAATGCCCAATTGAAATGAATGGCGGGCTACCAGGTGTCAAAGTCCCCCAATGAACCTGGGAAGGAAAGAGCTGTCAGGATGGCCGAGCGGTCTAAGTCGCTGCGCTCGGGTCGCAGTCCCCACTGGAGGCGCGGGTTCGAATCCCAGAGATTCCCCCATAGGAATGAAAGGTCGAAATGCCCAATTGAAATAAATGGCGGGCTACCAGGTGTCAAAGTCCCCCAATGAACCTGGGAAGGAAAGAGCTGTCAGGATGGCCGAGCGGTCTAAGTCGCTGCGCTCGGGTCGCAGTCCCCACTGGAGGCGCGGGTTCGAATCCCAGAGATTCCCCCATAGGAATGAAAGGTCGAAATGCCCCATTGAAATGAATGGCGGGCTACCAGGTGTCAAAGTCCCCCCAATGAACCTGGGAAGGAAAGAGCTGTCAGGATGGCTGAGCGGTCTAAGGTCGCTGCGCTCGGGTCGCAGTCCCCACTGGAGGCGCGGGTTCGAATCCCAGAGATTCCCCCATAGGAATGAATGGTCGAAATGCCCAATTGAAATGAATGGCGGGCTACCAGGTGTCCAAAGTCCCCCAATGAACCTGGGAAGGAAAGAGCTGTCAGGATGGCCGAGCGGTCTAAGTTCGCTGCGCTCGGGGTCGCAGTCCCCACTGGAGGCGCGGGTTCGAATCCCAGAGATTCCCCCATAGGAATGAAAGGTCGAAATGCCCCATTGAAATGAATGGCGGGCTACCAGGTGTCAAAGTCCCCCAATGAACCTGGGAAGGAAAGAGCTGTCAGGATGGCCGAGCGGTCTAAAGTCGCTGCGCTCGGGTCGCAGTCCCCACTGGAGGCGCGGGGTTCGAATCCCAGAGATTCCCCCATAGGAATGAATGGTCGAAATGCCCAATTGAAATGAATGGCGGGCTACCAGGTGTCAAGTCCCCCAATGAACCTGGGAAGGAAAGAGCCTGCTTCAGGATGGCTGAGCGGTCTAAGTCGCTGCGCTCGGGTCGCAGTCCCCACTGGAGGCGCGGGTTCGAATCCCAGAGATTCCCCCATAGGAATGAAAGGTCGAAATTGCCCAATTGAAATAAATGGCGGGCTACCAGGTGTCAAAGTCCCCCAATGAACCTGGGAAGGAAAGAGCTGTCAGGATGGCCGAGCGGTCTAAGTCGCTGCGCTCGGGTCGCAGTCCCCACTGGAGGCGCGGGTTCGAATCCCAGAGATTCCCCCATAGGAATGAATGGTCGAAATGCCCAATTGAAATGAATGGCAGGCTACCAGGTGTCAAAGTCCCCCCAATGAACCTGGGAAGGAAAGAGCTGTCAGGATGGCCGAGCGGTCTAAGTCGCTGCGCTCGGGTCGCAGTCCCCACTGGAGGCGCGGGTTCGAATCCCAGAGATTCCCCCATAGGAATGAATGATCGAAATGCCCAATTGAAATGAATGGCGGGCTACCAGGTGTCAAAGTCCCCCAATGAACCTGGGAAGGAAAGAGCTGTCAGGATGGCCGAGCGGTCTAAGTCGCTGCGCTTCGGGTCGCAGTCCCCACTGGAGGCGCGGGTTCGAATCCAGAGATTCCCCCATAGGAATGAATGGTCGAAATGCCCAATTGAAATGAATGGCGGGCTACCAGGTGTCAAAGTCCCCCAATGAACCTGGGAAGGAAAGAGCTGTCAGGATGGCCGAGCGGTCTAAGTCGCTGCGCTCGGGTCGCAGTCCCCACTGGAGGCGCGGGTTCGAATCCCAGAGATTTCCCCATAGGAATGAATGGTCGAAATGCCCAATTGAAATGAATGGCGGGCTACCAGGTGTCAAAGTCCCCCAATGAACCTGGGAAGGAAAGAGCTGTCAGGATGGCTGAGCGGTCTAAGTCGCTGCGCTCGGGTCGCAGTCCCCACTGGAGGCGCGGGTTCGAATCCCAGAGATTCCCCCATAGGAATGAATGGTCGAAATGCCCCATTGAAATGAATGGCGGGATTCCAGGTGTCAAAGTCCACCATTGAACCTGGGAAGGAAAGAGCTGTCAGGATGGCCGAGCGGTCTAAGTCGCTGCGCTCGGGTCGCAGTCCCCCACTGGAGGCGCGGGTTCGAATCCCAGAGATTACCCCATAGGAATGAATGATCGAAATGCCCAATTGAAATGAATGGCGGGCTACCAGGTGTCAAAGTCCCCCAATGAACCTGGGAAGGAAAGAGCTGTCAGGATGGCCGAGCGGTCTAAGTCGCTTGCGCTCGGGTCGCAGTCCCCACTGGAGGCGCGGGTTCGAATCCAGAGATTCCCCCCATAGGAATGAAAGGTCGAAATGCCCCATTGAAATGAATGGCGGGCTACCAGGTGTCAAAGTCCCCCAATGAACCTGGGAAGGAAAGAGCTGTCAGGATGGCCGAGCGGGTCTAAGTCGCTGCGCTCGGGTCGCAGTCCCCACTGGAGGCGCGGGTTCGAATCCCAGAGATTCCCCCATAGGAATGAATGGTCGAAATGCCCAATTGAAATGAATGGCGGGCTACCAGGTGTCAAAGTCCCCCAATGAACCTGGGAAGGAAAGAGCTGTCAGGATGGCTGAGCGGTCTAAGTCGCTGCGCTCGGGTCGCAGTCCCCACTGGAGGCGCGGGTTCGAATCCCAGAGATTCCCCCATAGAATGAAAGGTCGAAATGCCCAATTGAAATAAATGGCGGGCTACCAGGTGTCAAAGTCCCCCCAATGAAACCTGGGAAGGAAAGAGCTGTCAGGATGGCCGAGCGGTCTAAGTCGCTGCGCTCGGGGTCGCAGTCCCCACTGGAGGCGCGGGTTCGAATCCAGAGATTTCCCCCATAGGAATGAATGGTCGAAATGCCCAATTGAAATGAATGGCGGGCTACCAGGTGTCAAAGTCCCCCAATGAACCTGGGAAGGAAAGAGCTGTCAGGATGGCTGAGCGGTCTAAGTCGCTGCGCTCGGGTCGCAGTCCCCACTGGAGGCGCGGGTTCGAATCCCAGAGATTCCCCCCATAGGAATGAATGGTCGAAATGCCCCATTGAAATGAATGGCGGGATTCCAGGTGTCAAAGTCCACCATTGAACCTGGGAAGGAAAGAGCTGTCAGGATGGCCGAGCGGTCTAAGTCGCTGCGCTCGGGTCGCAGTCCCCACTGGAGGCGCGGGTTCGAATCCCAGAGATTACCCCATAGGAATGAATGATCGAAATGCCCAATTGAAATGAATGGCGGGCTACCAGGTGTCAAAGTCCCCCAATGAACCTGGGAAGGAAAGAGCTGTCAGGATGGCCGAGCGGTCTAAGTCGCTGCCGCTCGGGTCGCAGTCCCCACTGGAGGCGCGGGTTCGAATCCCAGAGATTCCCCCATAGGAATGAAAGGTCGAAATGCCCCATTGAAATGAATGGCGGGCTACCAGGTGTCAAAGTCCCCCAATGAACCTGGAAGGAAAGAGCTGTCAGGATGGCCGAGCGGTCTAAGTCGCTGCGCTCGGGTCGCAGTCCCCACTGGAGGCGCGGGTTCGAATCCCAGAGATTCCCCCATAGGAATGAATGGTCGAAATGCCCAATTGAAATGAATGGCGGGCTACCAGGTGTCAAAGTCCCCCAATGAACCTGGGAAGGAAAGAGCTGTCAGGATGGCTGAGCGGTCTAAGTCGCTGCGCTCGGGTCGCAGTCCCCACTGGAGGCGCGGTTCGAATCCCAGAGATTCCCCCATAGGAATGAAAGGTCGAAATGCCCAATTGAAATAAATGGCGGGCTACCAGGTGTCAAAGTCCCCCCAATGAACCTGGGAAGGAAAGAGCTGTCAGGATGGCTGAGCGGTCTAAGTCGCTGCGCTCGGGTCGCAGTCCCCACTGGAGGCGCGGGTTCGAATCCCAGAGATTCCCCCATAGGAATGAATGGTCGAAATGCCCAATTGAAATGAATGGCGGGCTACAGGTGTCAAAGTCCCCCCAATGAACCTGGGAAGGAAAGAGCTGTCAGGATGGCCGAGAGGTCTAAGTCGCTGCGCTCGGGTCGCAGTCCCCACTGGAGGCGCGGGTTCGAATCCCAGAGATTCCCCCATAGGAATGAATGGTCGAAATGCCCAATTGAAATGAATGGCGGGCTACCAGGTGTCAAAGTCCCCCAATGAACCTGGGAAGGAAAGAGCTGTCAGGATGGCCGAGCGGTCTAAGTCGCTGCGCTCGGGTCGCAGTCCCCACTGGAGGCGCGGGTTCGAATCCCAGAGATTTCCCCATAGGAATGAATGGTCGAAATGCCCAATTGAAATGAATGGCGGGCTACCAGGTGTCAAAGTCCCCCAATGAACCTGGGAAGGAAAGAGCTGTCAGGATGGCTGAGCGGTCTAAAGTCGCTGCGCTCGGGTCGCAGTCCCCACTGGAGGCGCGGGTTCGAATCCCAGAGATTCCCCCATAGGAATGAATGGTCGAAATGCCCCATTGAAATGAATGGCGGGATTCCAGGTGTCAAAGTCCACCATTGAACCTGGGAAGGAAAGAGCTGTCAGGATGGCCGAGCGGTCTAAGTCGCTGCGCTCGGGTCGCAGTCCCCACTGGAGGCGCGGGTTCGAATCCCAGAGATTCCCCCATAGGAATGAATGATCGAAATGCCCAATTGAAATGAATGGCGGGCTACCAGGTGTCAAAGTCCCCCAATGAACCTGGGAAGGAAAGAGCTGTCAGGATGGCCGAGCGGTCTAAGTCGCTGCGCTCGGGTCGCAGTCCCCACTGGAGGCGCGGGTTCGAATCCCAGAGATTCCCCCATAGGAATGAAAGGTCGAAATGCCCAATTGAAATAAATGGCGGGCTACCAGGTGTCAAAGTCCCCCAATGAACCTGGGAAGGAAATAGCTGTCAGGATGGCCGAGCGGTCTAAGTCGCTGCGCTCGGGTCGCAGTCCCCACTGGAGGCGCGGGTTCGAATCCCAGAGATTCCCCCATAGGAATGAAAGGTCGAAATGCCCCATTGAAATGAATGGCGGGCTACCAGGTGTCAAAGTCCCCCAATGAACCTGGGAAGGAAAGAGCTGTCAGGATGGCTGAGCGGTCTAAGTCGCTGCGCTCGGGTCGCAGTCCCCACTGGAGGCGCGGGTTCGAATCCCAGAGATTCCCCCATAGGAATGAATGGTCGAAATGCCCAATTGAAATGAATGGCGGGCTACCAGGTGTCAAAGTCCCCCAATGAACCTGGGAAGGAAAGAGCTGTCAGGATGGCCGAGCGGTCTAAGTCGCTGCGCTCGGGTCGCAGTCCCCACTGGAGGCGCGGGTTCGAATCCCAGAGATTCCCCCATAGGAATGAAAGGTCGAAATGCCCCATTGAAATGAATGGCGGGCTACCAGGTGTCAAAGTCCCCCAATGAACCTGGGAAGGAAAGAGCTGTCAGGATGGCCGAGCGGTCTAAGTCGCTGCGCTCGGGTCGCAGTCCCCACTGGAGGCGCGGGTTCGAATCCCAGAGATTCCCCCATAGGAATGAATGGTCGAAATGCCCAATTGAAATGAATGGCGGGCTACCAGGTGTCAAAGTCCCCCAATGAACCTGGGAAGGAAAGAGCTGTCAGGATGGCTGAGCGGTCTAAGTCGCTGCGCTCGGGTCGCAGTCCCCACTGGAGGCGCGGGTTCGAATCCCAGAGATTCCCCCATAGGAATGAAAGGTCGAAATGCCCAATTGAAATAAATGGCGGGCTACCAGGTGTCAAAGTCCCCCAATGAACCTGGGAAGGAAAGAGCTGTCAGGATGGCCGAGCGGTCTAAGTCGCTGCGCTCGGGTCGCAGTCCCCACTGGAGGCGCGGGTTCGAATCCCAGAGATTCCCCCATAGGAATGAATGGTCGAAATGCCCAATTGAAATGAATGGCAGGCTACCAGGTGTCAAAGTCCCCCAATGAACCTGGGAAGGAAAGAGCTGTCAGGATGGCCGAGCGGTCTAAGTCGCTGCGCTCGGGTCGCAGTCCACACTGGAGGCGCGGGTTCGAATCCCAGAGATTCCCCCATAGGAATGAATGGTCGAAATGCCCAATTGAAATGAATGGCGGGCTACCAGGTGTCAAAGTCCCCCAATGAACCTGGGAAGGAAAGAGCTGTCAGGATGGCCGAGCGGTCTAAGTCGCTGCGCTCGGGTCGCAGTCCCCACTGGAGGCGCGGGTTCGAATCCCAGAGATTCCCCCATAGGAATGAAAGGTCGAAATGCCCAATTGAAATAAATGGCGGGCTACCAGGTGTCAAAGTCCCCCAATGAACCTGGGAAGGAAAGAGCTGTCAGGATGGCCGAGCGGTCTAAGTCGCTGCGCTCGGGTCGCAGTCCCCACTGGAGGCGCGGGTTCGAATCCCAGAGATTCCCCCATAGGAATGAAAGGTCGAAATGCCCCATTGAAATGAATGGCGGGCTACCAGGTGTCAAAGTCCCCCAATGAACCTGGGAAGGAAAGAGCTGTCAGGATGGCTGAGCGGTCTAAGTCGCTGCGCTCGGGTCGCAGTCCCCACTGGAGGCGCGGGTTCGAATCCCAGAGATTCCCCCATAGGAATGAATGGTCGAAATGCCCAATTGAAATGAATGGCGGGCTACCAGGTGTCAAAGTCCCCCAATGAACCTGGGAAGGAAAGAGCTGTCAGGATGGCCGAGCGGTCTAAGTCGCTGCGCTCGGGTCGCAGTCCCCACTGGCGGCGCGGGTTCGAATCCCAGAGATTCCCCCATAGGAATGAAAGGTCGAAATGCCCCATTGAAATGAATGGCGGGCTACCAGGTGTCAAAGTCCCCCAATGAACCTGGGAAGGAAAGAGCTGTCAGGATGGCTGAGCGGTCTAAGTCGCTGCGCTCGGGTCGCAGTCCCCACTGGAGGCGCGGGTTCGAATCCCAGAGATTCCCCCATAGGAATGAATGGTCGAAATGCCCAATTGAAATGAATGGCGGGCTACCAGGTGTCAAAGTCCCCCAATGAACCTGGGAAGGAAAGAGCTGTCAGGATGGCCGAGCGGTCTAAGTCGCTGCGCTCGGGTCGCAGTCCCCACTGGAGGCGCGGGTTCGAATCCCAGAGATTCCCCCATAGGAATGAAAGGTCGAAATGCCCCATTGAAATGAATGGCGGGCTACCAGGTGTCAAAGTCCCCCAATGAACCTGGGAAGGAAAGAGCTGTCAGGATGGCTGAGCGGTCTAAGTCGCTGCGCTCGGGTCGCAGTCCCCACTGGAGGCGCGGGTTCGAATCCCAGAGATTCCCCCATAGGAATGAATGGTCGAAATGCCCAATTGAAATGAATGGCGGGCTACCAGGTGTCAAAGTCCCCCAATGAACCTGGGAAGGAAAGAGCTGTCAGGATGGCCGAGCGGTCTAAGTCGCTGCGCTCGGGTCGCAGTCCCCACTGGAGGCGCGGGTTCGAATCCCAGAGATTCCCCCATAGGAATGAAAGGTCGAAATGCCCAATTGAAATAAATGGCGGGCTACCAGGTGTCAAAGTCCCCCAATGAACCTGGGAAGGAAAGAGCTGTCAGGATGGCCGAGCGGTCTAAGTCGCTGCGCTCGGGTCGCAGTCCCCACTGGAGGCGCGGGTTCGAATCCCAGAGATTCCCCCATAGGAATGAATGGTCGAAATGCCCAATTGAAATGAATGGCGGGCTACCAGGTGTCAAAGTCCCCCAATGAACCTGGGAAGGAAAGAGCTGTCAGGATGGCCGAGAGGTCTAAGTCGCTGCGCTCGGGTCGCAGTCCCCACTGGAGGCGCGGGTTCGAATCCCAGAGATTCCCCCATAGGAATGAATGGTCGAAATGCCCAATTGAAATGAATGGCGGGCTACCAGGTGTCAAAGTCCCCCAATGAACCTGGGAAGGAAAGAGCTGTCAGGATGGCCGAGCGGTCTAAGTCGCTGCGCTCGGGTCGCAGTCCCCACTGGAGGCGCGGGTTCGAATCCCAGAGATTCCCCCATAGGAATGAAAGGTCGAAATGCCCCATTGAAATGAATGGCGGGCTACCAGGTGTCAAAGTCCCCCAATGAACCTGGGAAGGAAAGAGCTGTCAGGATGGCTGAGCGGTCTAAGTCGCTGCGCTCGGGTCGCAGTCCCCACTGGAGGCGCGGGTTCGAATCCCAGAGATTCCCCCATAGGAATGAATGGTCGAAATGCCCAATTGAAATGAATGGCGGGCTACCAGGTGTCAAAGTCCCCCAATGAACCTGGGAAGGAAAGAGCTGTCAGGATGGCCGAGCGGTCTAAGTCGCTGCGCTCGGGTCGCAGTCCCCACTGGAGGCGCGGGTTCGAATCCCAGAGATTCCCCCATAGGAATGAATGGTCGAAATGCCCAATTGAAATGAATGGCGGGCTACCAGGTGTCAAAGTCCCCCAATGAACCTGGGAAGGAAAGAGCTGTCAGGATGGCCGAGCGGTCTAAGTCGCTGCGCTCGGGTCGCAGTCCCCACTGGAGGCGCGGGTTCGAATCCCAGAGATTCCCCCATAGGAATGAATGGTCGAAATGCCCAATTGAAATGAATGGCGGGCTACCAGGTGTCAAAGTCCCCCAATGAACCTGGGAAGGAAAGAGCTGTCAGGATGGCCGAGCGGTCTAAGTCGCTGCGCTCGGGTCGCAGTCCCCACTGGAGGCGCGGGTTCGAATCCCAGAGATTCCCCCATAGGAATGAAAGGTCGAAATGCCCAATTGAAATAAATGGCGGGCTACCAGGTGTCAAAGTCCCCCAATGAACCTGGGAAGGAAAGAGCTGTCAGGATGGCCGAGCGGTCTAAGTCGCTGCGCTCGGGTCGCAGTCCCCACTGGAGGCGCGGGTTCGAATCCCAGAGATTCCCCCATAGGAATGAATGGTCGAAATGCCCAATTGAAATGAATGGCAGGCTACCAGGTGTCAAAGTCCCCCAATGAACCTGGGAAGGAAAGAGCTGTCAGGATGGCCGAGCGGTCTAAGTCGCTGCGCTCGGGTCGCAGTCCACACTGGAGGCGCGGGTTCGAATCCCAGAGATTCCCCCATAGGAATGAAAGGTCGAAATGCCCAATTGAAATAAATGGCGGGCTACCAGGTGTCAAAGTCCACCATTGAACCTGGGAAGGAAAGAGCTGTCAGGATGGCCGAGCGGTCTAAGTCGCTGCGCTCGGGTCGCAGTCCCCCACTGGAGGCGCGGGTTCGAATCCCAGAGATTCCCCCATAGGAATGAATGGTCGAAATGCCCAATTGAAATGAATGGCGGGCTACCAGGTGTCAAAGTCCCCCAATGAACCTGGGAAGGAAAGAGCTGTCAGGATGGCCGAGAGGTCTAAGTCGCTGCGCTCGGGTCGCAGTCCCCACTGGAGGCGCGGGTTCGAATCCCAGAGATTCCCCCATAGGAATGAATGGTCGAAATGCCAATTGAAATGAATGGCGGGCTACCAGGTGTCAAAGTCCCCCAATGAACCTGGGAAGGAAAGAGCTGTCAGGATGGCCGAGCGGTCTAAGTCGCTGCGCTCGGGTCGCAGTCCCCACTGGAGGCGCGGGTTCGAATCCCAGAGATTCCCCCATAGGAATGAAAGGTCGAAATGCCCCATTGAAATGAATGGCGGGCTACCAGGTGTCAAAGTCCCCCAATGAACCTGGGAAGGAAAGAGCTGTCAGGATGGCCGAGAGGTCTAAGTCGCTGCGCTCGGGTCGCAGTCCCCACTGGAGGCGCGGGTTCGAATCCCAGAGATTCCCCCATAGGAATGAATGGTCGAAATGCCCAATTGAAATGAATGGCGGGCTACCAGGTGTCAAAGTCCCCCAATGAACCTGGGAAGGAAAGAGCTGTCAGGATGGCCGAGCGGTCTAAGTCGCTGCGCTCGGGTCGCAGTCCCCACTGGAGGCGCGGGTTCGAATCCCAGAGATTCCCCCATAGGAATGAAAGGTCGAAATGCCCCATTGAAATGAATGGCGGGCTACCAGGTGTCAAAGTCCCCCAATGAACCTGGGAAGGAAAGAGCTGTCAGGATGGCTGAGCGGTCTAAGTCGCTGCGCTCGGGTCGCAGTCCCCACTGGAGGCGCGGGTTCGAATCCCAGAGATTCCCCCATAGGAATGAATGGTCGAAATGCCCAATTGAAATGAATGGCGGGCTACCAGGTGTCAAAGTCCCCCAATGAACCTGGGAAGGAAAGAGCTGTCAGGATTGGCCGAGCGGTCTAAGTCGCTGCGCTCGGGTCGCAGTCCCCACTGGAGGCGCGGGTTCGAATCCCAGAGATTCCCCCATAGGAATGAATGGTCGAAATGCCCAATTGAAATGAATGGCGGGCTACCAGGTGTCAAAGTCCCCCAATGAACCTGGGAAGGAAAGAGCTGTCAGGATGGCCGAGCGGTCTAAGTCGCTGCGCTCGGGTCGCAGTCCCCACTGGAGGCGCGGGTTCGAATCCCAGAGATTCCCCCATAGGAATGAATGGTCGAAATGCCCAATTGAAATGAATGGCGGGCTACCAGGTGTCAAAGTCCCCCAATGAACCTGGGAAGGAAAGAGCTGTCAGGATGGCCGAGCGGTCTAAGTCGCTGCGCTCGGGTCGCAGTCCCCACTGGAGGCGCGGGTTCGAATCCCAGAGATTCCCCCATAGGAATGAAAGGTCGAAATGCCCAATTGAAATAAATGGCGGGCTACCAGGTGTCAAAGTCCCCCAATGAACCTGGGAAGGAAAGAGCTGTCAGGATGGCCGAGCGGTCTAAGTCGCTGCGCTCGGGTCGCAGTCCCCCACTGGAGGCGCGGGTTCGAATCCCAGAGATTCCCCCATAGGAATGAATGGTCGAAATGCCCAATTGAAATGAATGGCAGGCTACCAGGTGTCAAAGTCCCCCAATGAACCTGGGAAGGAAAGAGCTGTCAGGATGGCCGAGCGGTCTAAGTCGCTGCGCTCGGGTCGCAGTCCACACTGGAGGCGCGGGTTCGAATCCCAGAGATTCCCCCATAGGAATGAAAGGTCGAAATGCCCAATTGAAATAAATGGCGGGCTACCAGGTGTCAAAGTCCACCATTGAACCTGGGAAGGAAAGAGCTGTCAGGATGGCCGAGCGGTCTAAGTCGCTGCGCTCGGGTCGCAGTCCCCACTGGAGGCGCGGGTTCGAATCCCAGAGATTCCCCCATAGGAATGAATGGTCGAAATGCCCAATTGAAATGAATGGCGGGCTACCAGGTGTCAAAGTCCCCCAATGAACCTGGGAAGGAAAGAGCTGTCAGGATGGCCGAGAGGTCTAAGTCGCTGCGCTCGGGTCGCAGTCCCCACTGGAGGCGCGGGTTCGAATCCCAGAGATTCCCCCATAGGAATGAATGGTCGAAATGCCCAATTGAAATGAATGGCGGGCTACCAGGTGTCAAAGTCCCCCAATGAACCTGGGAAGGAAAGAGCTGTCAGGATGGCCGAGCGGTCTAAGTCGCTGCGCTCGGGTCGCAGTCCCCACTGGAGGCGCGGGTTCGAATCCCAGAGATTCCCCATAGGAATGAAAGGTCGAAATGCCCCATTGAAATGAATGGCGGGCTACCAGGTGTCAAAGTCCCCAATGAACCTGGGAAGGAAAGAGCTGTCAGGATGGCTGAGCGGTCTAAGTCGCTGCGCTCGGGTCGCAGTCCCCACTGGAGGCGCGGGTTCGAATCCCAGAGATTCCCCCATAGGAATGAATGGTCGAAATGCCCAATTGAAATGAATGGCGGGCTACCAGGTGTCAAAGTCCCCCAATGAACCTGGGAAGGAAAGAGCTGTCAGGATGGCCGAGCGGTCTAAGTCGCTGCGCTCGGGTCGCAGTCCCCACTGGAGGCGCGGGTTCGAATCCCAGAGATTCCCCCATAGGAATGAAAGGTCGAAATGCCCCATTGAAATGAATGGCGGGCTACCAGGTGTCAAAGTCCCCCAATGAACCTGGGAGGAAGGAAAGAGCTGTCAGGATGGCTGAGCGGTCTAAGTCGCTGCGCTCGGGTCGCAGTCCCCACTGGAGGCGCGGGTTCGAATCCCAGAGATTCCCCCATAGGAATGAATGGTCGAAATGCCCAATTGAAATGAATGGCGGGCTACCAGGTGTCAAAGTCCCCCAATGAACCTGGGAAGGAAAGAGCTGTCAGGATGGCCGAGCGGTCTAAGTCGCTGCGCTCGGGTCGCAGTCCCCACTGGAGGCGCGGGTTCGAATCCCAGAGATTCCCCCATAGGAATGAAAGGTCGAAATGCCCCATTGAAATGAATGGCGGGCTACCAGGTGTCAAAGTCCCCCAATGAACCTGGGAAGGAAAGAGCTGTCAGGATGGCTGAGCGGTCTAAGTCGCTGCGCTCGGGTCGCAGTCCCCACTGGAGGCGCGGGTTCGAATCCCAGAGATTCCCCCATAGGAATGAATGGTCGAAATGCCCAATTGAAATGAATGGCGGGCTACCAGGTGTCAAAGTCCCCCAATGAACCTGGGAAGGAAAGAGCTGTCAGGATGGCCGAGCGGTCTAAGTCGCTGCGCTCGGGTCGCAGTCCCCACTGGAGGCGCGGGTTCGAATCCCAGAGATTCCCCCATAGGAATGAAAGGTCGAAATGCCCAATTGAAATAAATGGCGGGCTACCAGGTGTCAAAGTCCCCCAATGAACCTGGGAAGGAAAGAGCTGTCAGGATGGCCGAGCGGTCTAAGTCGCTGCGCTCGGGTCGCAGTCCCCACTGGAGGCGCGGGTTCGAATCCCAGAGATTCCCCCATAGGAATGAATGGTCGAAATGCCCAATTGAAATGAATGGCGGGCTACCAGGTGTCAAAGTCCCCCAATGAACCTGGGAAGGAAAGAGCTGTCAGGATGGCCGAGAGGTCTAAGTCGCTGCGCTCGGGTCGCAGTCCCCACTGGAGGCGCGGGTTCGAATCCCAGAGATTACCCCATAGGAATGAATGATCGAAATGCCCAATTGAAATGAATGGCGGGCTACCAGGTGTCAAAGTCCCCCAATGAACCTGGGAAGGAAAGAGCTGTCAGGATGGCCGAGCGGTCTAAGTCGCTGCGCTCGGGTCGCAGTCCCCACTGGAGGCGCGGGTTCGAATCCCAGAGATTCCCCCATAGGAATGAAAGGTCGAAATGCCCCATTGAAATGAATGGCGGGCTACCAGGTGTCAAAGTCCCCCAATGAACCTGGGAAGGAAAGAGCTGTCAGGATGGCCGAGCGGTCTAAGTCGCTGCGCTCGGGTCGCAGTCCCCACTGGAGGCGCGGGTTCGAATCCCAGAGATTCCCCCATAGGAATGAAAGGTCGAAATGCCCAATTGAAATAAATGGCGGGCTACCAGGTGTCAAAGTCCCCCAATGAACCTGGGAAGGAAAGAGCTGTCAGGATGGCCGAGCGGTCTAAGTCGCTGCGCTCGGGTCGCAGTCCCCACTGGAGGCGCGGGTTCGAATCCCAGAGATTCCCCCATAGGAATGAATGGTCGAAATGCCCAATTGAAATGAATGGCGGGCTACCAGGTGTCAAAGTCCCCCAATGAACCTGGGAAGGAAAGAGCTGTCAGGATGGCCGAGAGGTCTAAGTCGCTGCGCTCGGGTCGCAGTCCCCACTGGAGGCGCGGGTTCGAATCCCAGAGATTCCCCCATAGGAATGAATGGTCGAAATGCCCAATTGAAATGAATGGCGGGCTACCAGGTGTCAAAGTCCCCCAATGAACCTGGGAAGGAAAGAGCTGTCAGGATGGCCGAGCGGTCTAAGTCGCTGCGCTCGGGTCGCAGTCCCCACTGGAGGCGCGGGTTCGAATCCCAGAGATTCCCCCATAGGAATGAAAGGTCGAAATGCCCCATTGAAATGAATGGCGGGCTACCAGGTGTCAAAGTCCCCCAATGAACCTGGGAAGGAAAGAGCTGTCAGGATGGCTGAGCGGTCTAAGTCGCTGCGCTCGGGTCGCAGTCCCCACTGGAGGCGCGGGTTCGAATCCCAGAGATTCCCCCATAGGAATGAATGGTCGAAATGCCCAATTGAAATGAATGGCGGGCTACCAGGTGTCAAAGTCCCCCAATGAACCTGGGAAGGAAAGAGCTGTCAGGATGGCCGAGCGGTCTAAGTCGCTGCGCTCGGGTCGCAGTCCCCACTGGAGGCGCGGGTTCGAATCCCAGAGATTCCCCCATAGGAATGAATGGTCGAAATGCCCAATTGAAATGAATGGCGGGCTACCAGGTGTCAAAGTCCCCCAATGAACCTGGGAAGGAAAGAGCTGTCAGGATGGCCGAGCGGTCTAAGTCGCTGCGCTCGGGTCGCAGTCCCCACTGGAGGCGCGGGTTCGAATCCCAGAGATTCCCCCATAGGAATGAATGGTCGAAATGCCCAATTGAAATGAATGGCGGGCTACCAGGTGTCAAAGTCCCCCAATGAACCTGGGAAGGAAAGAGCTGTCAGGATGGCCGAGCGGTCTAAGTCGCTGCGCTCGGGTCGCAGTCCCCACTGGAGGCGCGGGTTCGAATCCCAGAGATTCCCCCATAGGAATGAAAGGTCGAAATGCCCAATTGAAATAAATGGCGGGCTACCAGGTGTCAAAGTCCCCCAATGAACCTGGGAAGGAAAGAGCTGTCAGGATGGCCGAGCGGTCTAAGTCGCTGCGCTCGGGTCGCAGTCCCCACTGGAGGCGCGGGTTCGAATCCCAGAGATTCCCCCATAGGAATGAATGGTCGAAATGCCCAATTGAAATGAATGGCAGGCTACCAGGTGTCAAAGTCCCCCAATGAACCTGGGAAGGAAAGAGCTGTCAGGATGGCCGAGCGGTCTAAGTCGCTGCGCTCGGGTCGCAGTCCACACTGGAGGCGCGGGTTCGAATCCCAGAGATTCCCCCATAGGAATGAAAGGTCGAAATGCCCAATTGAAATAAATGGCGGGCTACCAGGTGTCAAAGTCCACCATTGAACCTGGGAAGGAAAGAGCTGTCAGGATGGCCGAGCGGTCTAAGTCGCTGCGCTCGGGTCGCAGTCCCCACTGGAGGCGCGGGTTCGAATCCCAGAGATTCCCCCATAGGAATGAATGGTCGAAATGCCCAATTGAAATGAATGGCGGGCTACCAGGTGTCAAAGTCCCCCAATGAACCTGGGAAGGAAAGAGCTGTCAGGATGGCCGAGAGGTCTAAGTCGCTGCGCTCGGGTCGCAGTCCCCACTGGAGGCGCGGGTTCGAATCCCAGAGATTCCCCCATAGGAATGAATGGTCGAAATGCCCAATTGAAATGAATGGCGGGCTACCAGGTGTCAAAGTCCCCCAATGAACCTGGGAAGGAAAGAGCTGTCAGGATGGCCGAGCGGTCTAAGTCGCTGCGCTCGGGTCGCAGTCCCCACTGGAGGCGCGGGTTCGAATCCCAGAGATTCCCCCATAGGAATGAAAGGTCGAAATGCCCCATTGAAATGAATGGCGGGCTACCAGGTGTCAAAGTCCCCCAATGAACCTGGGAAGGAAAGAGCTGTCAGGATGGCTGAGCGGTCTAAGTCGCTGCGCTCGGGTCGCAGTCCCCACTGGAGGCGCGGGTTCGAATCCCAGAGATTCCCCCATAGGAATGAATGGTCGAAATGCCCAATTGAAATGAATGGCGGGCTACCAGGTGTCAAAGTCCCCCAATGAACCTGGGAAGGAAAGAGCTGTCAGGATGGCCGAGCGGTCTAAGTCGCTGCGCTCGGGTCGCAGTCCCCACTGGAGGCGCGGGTTCGAATCCCAGAGATTCCCCCATAGGAATGAATGGTCGAAATGCCCAATTGAAATGAATGGCGGGCTACCAGGTGTCAAAGTCCCCCAATGAACCTGGGAAGGAAAGAGCTGTCAGGATGGCCGAGCGGTCTAAGTCGCTGCGCTCGGGTCGCAGTCCCCACTGGAGGCGCGGGTTCGAATCCCAGAGATTCCCCCATAGGAATGAATGATCGAAATGCCCAATTGAAATGAATGGCGGGCTACCAGGTGTCAAAGTCCCCCAATGAACCTGGGAAGGAAAGAGCTGTCAGGATGGCCGAGCGGTCTAAGTCGCTGCGCTCGGGTCGCAGTCCCCACTGGAGGCGCGGGTTCGAATCCCAGAGATTCCCCCATAGGAATGAAAGGTCGAAATGCCCAATTGAAATAAATGGCGGGCTACCAGGTGTCAAAGTCCCCCAATGAACCTGGGAAGGAAAGAGCTGTCAGGATGGCCGAGCGGTCTAAGTCGCTGCGCTCGGGTCGCAGTCCCCACTGGAGGCGCGGGTTCGAATCCCAGAGATTCCCCCATAGGAATGAAAGGTCGAAATGCCCCATTGAAATGAATGGCGGGCTACCAGGTGTCAAAGTCCCCCAATGAACCTGGGAAGGAAAGAGCTGTCAGGATGGCTGAGCGGTCTAAGTCGCTGCGCTCGGGTCGCAGTCCCCACTGGAGGCGCGGGTTCGAATCCCAGAGATTCCCCCATAGGAATGAATGGTCGAAATGCCCAATTGAAATGAATGGCGGGCTACCAGGTGTCAAAGTCCCCCAATGAACCTGGGAAGGAAAGAGCTGTCAGGATGGCCGAGCGGTCTAAGTCGCTGCGCTCGGGTCGCAGTCCCCACTGGAGGCGCGGGTTCGAATCCCAGAGATTCCCCCATAGGAATGAAAGGTCGAAATGCCCCATTGAAATGAATGGCGGGCTACCAGGTGTCAAAGTCCCCCAATGAACCTGGGAAGGAAAGAGCTGTCAGGATGGCCGAGCGGTCTAAGTCGCTGCGCTCGGGTCGCAGTCCCCACTGGAGGCGCGGGTTCGAATCCCAGAGATTTCCCCATAGGAATGAATGGTCGAAATGCCCAATTGAAATGAATGGCGGGCTACCAGGTGTCAAAGTCCCCCAATGAACCTGGGAAGGAAAGAGCTGTCAGGATGGCTGAGCGGTCTAAGTCGCTGCGCTCGGGTCGCAGTCCCCACTGGAGGCGCGGGTTCGAATCCCAGAGATTCCCCCATAGGAATGAAAGGTCGAAATGCCCAATTGAAATAAATGGCGGGCTACCAGGTGTCAAAGTCCCCCAATGAACCTGGGAAGGAAAGAGCTGTCAGGATGGCCGAGCGGTCTAAGTCGCTGCGCTCGGGTCGCAGTCCCCACTGGAGGCGCGGGTTCGAATCCCAGAGATTCCCCCATAGGAATGAATGGTCGAAATGCCCAATTGAAATGAATGGCAGGCTACCAGGTGTCAAAGTCCCCCAATGAACCTGGGAAGGAAAGAGCTGTCAGGATGGCCGAGCGGTCTAAGTCGCTGCGCTCGGGTCGCAGTCCACACTGGAGGCGCGGGTTCGAATCCCAGAGATTCCCCCATAGGAATGAAAGGTCGAAATGCCCAATTGAAATAAATGGCGGGCTACCAGGTGTCAAAGTCCCCCAATGAACCTGGGAAGGAAAGAGCTGTCAGGATGGCCGAGCGGTCTAAGTCGCTGCGCTCGGGTCGCAGTCCCCACTGGAGGCGCGGGTTCGAATCCCAGAGATTCCCCCATAGGAATGAAAGGTCGAAATGCCCCATTGAAATGAATGGCGGGCTACCAGGTGTCAAAGTCCCCCAATGAACCTGGGAAGGAAAGAGCTGTCAGGATGGCTGAGCGGTCTAAGTCGCTGCGCTCGGGTCGCAGTCCCCACTGGAGGCGCGGGTTCGAATCCCAGAGATTCCCCCATAGGAATGAATGGTCGAAATGCCCAATTGAAATGAATGGCGGGCTACCAGGTGTCAAAGTCCCCCAATGAACCTGGGAAGGAAAGAGCTGTCAGGATGGCCGAGCGGTCTAAGTCGCTGCGCTCGGGTCGCAGTCCCCACTGGAGGCGCGGGTTCGAATCCCAGAGATTCCCCCATAGGAATGAATGGTCGAAATGCCCAATTGAAATGAATGGCGGGCTACCAGGTGTCAAAGTCCCCCAATGAACCTGGGAAGGAAAGAGCTGTCAGGATGGCCGAGCGGTCTAAGTCGCTGCGCTCGGGTCGCAGTCCCCACTGGAGGCGCGGGTTCGAATCCCAGAGATTTCCCCATAGGAATGAATGGTCGAAATGCCCAATTGAAATGAATGGCGGGCTACCAGGTGTCAAAGTCCCCCAATGAACCTGGGAAGGAAAGAGCTGTCAGGATGGCTGAGCGGTCTAAGTCGCTGCGCTCGGGTCGCAGTCCCCACTGGAGGCGCGGGTTCGAATCCCAGAGATTCCCCCATAGGAATGAATGGTCGAAATGCCCCATTGAAATGAATGGCGGGATTCCAGGTGTCAAAGTCCACCATTGAACCTGGGAAGGAAAGAGCTGTCAGGATGGCCGAGCGGTCTAAGTCGCTGCGCTCGGGTCGCAGTCCCCACTGGAGGCGCGGGTTCGAATCCCAGAGTTTACCCCATAGGAATGAATGATCGAAATGCCCAATTGAAATGAATGGCGGGCTACCAGGTGTCAAAGTCCACCATTGAACCTGGGAAGGAAAGAGCTGTCAGGATGGCCGAGCGGTCTAAGTCGCTGCGCTCGGGTCGCAGTCCCCACTGCAGGCGCGGGTTCGAATCCCAGAGATTACCCCATAGGAATGAATGATCGAAATGCCCAATTGAAATGAATGGCGGGCTACCAGGTGTCAAAGTCCCCCAATGAACCTGGGAAGGAAAGAGCTGTCAGGATGGCCGAGCGGTCTAAGTCGCTGCGCTCGGGTCGCAGTCCCCACTGGAGGCGCGGGTTCGAATCCCAGAGATTCCCCCATAGGAATGAAAGGTCGAAATGCCCCATTGAAATGAATGGCGGGCTACCAGGTGTCAAAGTCCCCCAATGAACCTGGGAAGGAAAGAGCTGTCAGGATGGCCGAGCGGTCTAAGTCGCTGCGCTCGGGTCGCAGTCCCCACTGGAGGCGCGGGTTCGAATCCCAGAGATTCCCCCATAGGAATGAATGGTCGAAATGCCCAATTGAAATGAATGGCGGGCTACCAGGTGTCAAAGTCCCCCAATGAACCTGGGAAGGAAAGAGCTGTCAGGATGGCTGAGCGGTCTAAGTCGCTGCGCTCGGGTCGCAGTCCCCACTGGAGGCGCGGGTTCGAATCCCAGAGATTCCCCCATAGGAATGAAAGGTCGAAATGCCCAATTGAAATAAATGGCGGGCTACCAGGTGTCAAAGTCCCCCAATGAACCTGGGAAGGAAAGAGCTGTCAGGATGGCCGAGCGGTCTAAGTCGCTGCGCTCGGGTCGCAGTCCCCACTGGAGGCGCGGGTTCGAATCCCAGAGATTCCCCCATAGGAATGAATGGTCGAAATGCCCAATTGAAATAAATGGCGGGCTACCAGGTGTCAAAGTCCCCCAATGAACCTGGGAAGGAAAGAGCTGTCAGGATGGCCGAGCGGTCTAAGTCGCTGCGCTCGGGTCGCAGTCCCCACTGGAGGCGCGGGTTCGAATCCCAGAGATTCCCCCATAGGAATGAATGGTCGAAATGCCCAATTGAAATGAATGGCGGGCTACCAGGTGTCAAAGTCCCCCAATGAACCTGGGAAGGAAAGAGCTGTCAGGATGGCCGAGCGGTCTAAGTCGCTGCGCTCGGGTCGCAGTCCCCACTGGAGGCGCGGGTTCGAATCCCAGAGATTCCCCCATAGGAATGAATGATCGAAATGCCCAATTGAAATGAATGGCGGGCTACCAGGTGTCAAAGTCCCCCAATGAACCTGGGAAGGAAAGAGCTGTCAGGATGGCCGAGCGGTCTAAGTCGCTGCGCTCGGGTCGCAGTCCCCACTGGAGGCGCGGGTTCGAATCCCAGAGATTCCCCCATAGGAATGAAAGGTCGAAATGCCCAATTGAAATAAATGGCGGGCTACCAGGTGTCAAAGTCCCCCAATGAACCTGGGAAGGAAAGAGCTGTCAGGATGGCCGAGCGGTCTAAGTCGCTGCGCTCGGGTCGCAGTCCCCACTGGAGGCGCGGGTTCGAATCCCAGAGATTCCCCCATAGGAATGAAAGGTCGAAATGCCCCATTGAAATGAATGGCGGGCTACCAGGTGTCAAAGTCCCCCAATGAACCTGGGAAGGAAAGAGCTGTCAGGATGGCTGAGCGGTCTAAGTCGCTGCGCTCGGGTCGCAGTCCCCACTGGAGGCGCGGGTTCGAATCCCAGAGATTCCCCCATAGGAATGAATGGTCGAAATGCCCAATTGAAATGAATGGCGGGCTACCAGGTGTCAAAGTCCCCCAATGAACCTGGGAAGGAAAGAGCTGTCAGGATGGCCGAGCGGTCTAAGTCGCTGCGCTCGGGTCGCAGTCCCCACTGGAGGCGCGGGTTCGAATCCCAGAGATTCCCCCATAGGAATGAAAGGTCGAAATGCCCCATTGAAATGAATGGCGGGCTACCAGGTGTCAAAGTCCCCCAATGAACCTGGGAAGGAAAGAGCTGTCAGGATGGCCGAGCGGTCTAAGTCGCTGCGCTCGGGTCGCAGTCCCCACTGGAGGCGCGGGTTCGAATCCCAGAGATTTCCCCATAGGAATGAATGGTCGAAATGCCCAATTGAAATGAATGGCGGGCTACCAGGTGTCAAAGTCCCCCAATGAACCTGGGAAGGAAAGAGCTGTCAGGATGGCTGAGCGGTCTAAGTCGCTGCGCTCGGGTCGCAGTCCCCACTGGAGGCGCGGGTTCGAATCCCAGAGATTCCCCCATAGGAATGAAAGGTCGAAATGCCCAATTGAAATAAATGGCGGGCTACCAGGTGTCAAAGTCCCCCAATGAACCTGGGAAGGAAAGAGCTGTCAGGATGGCCGAGCGGTCTAAGTCGCTGCGCTCGGGTCGCAGTCCCCACTGGAGGCGCGGGTTCGAATCCCAGAGATTCCCCCATAGGAATGAATGGTCGAAATGCCCAATTGAAATGAATGGCAGGCTACCAGGTGTCAAAGTCCCCCAATGAACCTGGGAAGGAAAGAGCTGTCAGGATGGCCGAGCGGTCTAAGTCGCTGCGCTCGGGTCGCAGTCCACACTGGAGGCGCGGGTTCGAATCCCAGAGATTCCCCCATAGGAATGAAAGGTCGAAATGCCCAATTGAAATAAATGGCGGGCTACCAGGTGTCAAAGTCCCCCAATGAACCTGGGAAGGAAAGAGCTGTCAGGATGGCCGAGCGGTCTAAGTCGCTGCGCTCGGGTCGCAGTCCCCACTGGAGGCGCGGGTTCGAATCCCAGAGATTCCCCCATAGGAATGAAAGGTCGAAATGCCCCATTGAAATGAATGGCGGGCTACCAGGTGTCAAAGTCCCCCAATGAACCTGGGAAGGAAAGAGCTGTCAGGATGGCTGAGCGGTCTAAGTCGCTGCGCTCGGGTCGCAGTCCCCACTGGAGGCGCGGGTTCGAATCCCAGAGATTCCCCATAGGAATGAATGGTCGAAATGCCCAATGAAATGAATGGCGGGCTACCAGGTGTCAAAGTCCCCCAATGAACCTGGGAAGGAAAGAGCTGTCAGGATGGCCGAGCGGTCTAAGTCGCTGCGCTCGGGTCGCAGTCCCACTGGAGGCGCGGGTTCGAATCCCAGAGATTCCCCCATAGGAATGAATGTCGAAATGCCAATTGAAATGAATGGCGGGCTACCAGGTGTCAAAGTCCCCCAATGAACCTGGGAAGGAAAGAGCTGTCAGGATGGCCGAGCGGTCTAAGTCGCTGCGCTCGGGTCGCAGTCCCCACTGGAGGCGCGGGTTCGAATCCCAGAGATTTCCCCATAGGAATGAATGGTCGAAATGCCCAATTGAAATGAATGGCGGGCTACCAGGTTCAAATCCCCCAATGAACCTGGGAAGGAAAGAGCTGTCAGGATGGCTGAGCGGTCTAAGTCGCTGCGCTCGGGTCGCAGGTCCCCCACTGGAGGCGCGGGTTCGAATCCCAGAGATTCCCCCATAGGAATGAATGGTCGAAATGCCCCATTGAAATGAATGGCGGGATTCCAGGTGTCAAAGTCCACCATTGAACCTGGGAAGGAAAGAGCTGTCAGGATGGCCGAGCGGTCTAAGTCGCTGCGCTCGGGTCGCAGTCCCCACTGGAGGCGCGGGTTCGAATCCCAGAGTTTACCCCATAGGAATGAATGATCGAAATGCCCCATTGAAATGAATGGCGGGCTACCAGGTGTCAAAGTCCCCCAATGAACCTGGAAGGAAAGAGCTGTCAGGATGGCTGAGCGGTCTAAGTCGCTGCGCTCGGGTCGCAGTCCCCACTGGAGGCGCGGGTTCGAATCCCAGAGATTCCCCCATAGGAATGAATGGTCGAAATGCCCAATTGAAATGAATGGCGGGCTACCAGGTGTCAAAGTCCCCCAATGAACCTGGGAAGGAAAGAGCTGTCAGGATGGCTGAGCGGTCTAAGTCGCTGCGCTCGGGTCGCAGTCCCCACTGGAGGCGCGGGTTCGAATCCCAGAGATTCCCCCATAGGAATGAATGGTCGAAATGCCCAATTGAAATGAATGGCGGGCTACCAGGTGTCAAAGTCCCCCAATGAACCTGGGAAGGAAAGAGCTGTCAGGATGGCCGAGCGGTCTAAGTCGCTGCGCTCGGGTCGCAGTCCCCACTGGAGGCGCGGGTTCGAATCCCAGAGATTTCCCCATAGGAATGAATGGTCGAAATGCCCAATTGAAATGAATGGCGGGCTACCAGGTGTCAAAGTCCCCCAATGAACCTGGGAAGGAAAGAGCTGTCAGGATGGCTGAGCGGTCTAAGTCGCTGCGCTCGGGTCGCAGTCCCCACTGGAGGCGCGGGTTCGAATCCCAGAGATTCCCCCATAGGAATGAATGGTCGAAATGCCCCATTGAAATGAATGGCGGGATTCCAGGTGTCAAAGTCCACCATTGAACCTGGGAAGGAAAGAGCTGTCAGGATGGCCGAGCGGTCTAAGTCGCTGCGCTCGGGTCGCAGTCCCCACTGGAGGCGCGGGTTCGAATCCCAGAGTTTACCCCATAGGAATGAATGATCGAAATGCCCAATTGAAATGAATGGCGGGCTACCAGGTGTCAAAGTCCCCCAATGAACCTGGGAAGGAAAGAGCTGTCAGGATGGCCGAGCGGTCTAAGTCGCTGCGCTCGGGTCGCAGTCCCCACTGGAGGCGCGGGTTCGAATCCCAGAGATTCCCCCATAGGAATGAAAGGTCGAAATGCCCCATTGAAATGAATGGCGGGCTACCAGGTGTCAAAGTCCCCCAATGAACCTGGGAAGGAAAGAGCTGTCAGGATGGCCGAGCGGTCTAAGTCGCTGCGCTCGGGTCGCAGTCCCCACTGGAGGCGCGGGTTCGAATCCCAGAGATTCCCCCATAGGAATGAATGGTCGAAATGCCCAATTGAAATGAATGGCGGGCTACCAGGTGTCAAAGTCCCCCAATGAACCTGGGAAGGAAAGAGCTGTCAGGATGGCTGAGCGGTCTAAGTCGCTGCGCTCGGGTCGCAGTCCCCACTGGAGGCGCGGGTTCGAATCCCAGAGATTCCCCCATAGGAATGAAAGGTCGAAATGCCCAATTGAAATAAATGGCGGGCTACCAGGTGTCAAAGTCCCCCAATGAACCTGGGAAGGAAAGAGCTGTCAGGATGGCCGAGCGGTCTAAGTCGCTGCGCTCGGGTCGCAGTCCCCACTGGAGGCGCGGGTTCGAATCCCAGAGATTCCCCCATAGGAATGAATGGTCGAAATGCCCAATTGAAATGAATGGCGGGCTACCAGGTGTCAAAGTCCCCCAATGAACCTGGGAAGGAAAGAGCTGTCAGGATGGCCGAGCGGTCTAAGTCGCTGCGCTCGGGTCGCAGTCCCCACTGGAGGCGCGGGTTCGAATCCCAGAGATTCCCCCATAGGAATGAATGGTCGAAATGCCCAATTGAAATGAATGGCGGGCTACCAGGTGTCAAAGTCCCCCAATGAAACCTGGGAAGGAAAGAGCTGTCAGGATGGCCGAGCGGTCTAAGTCGCTGCGCTCGGGTCGCAGTCCCCACTGGAGGCGCGGGTTCGAATCCCAGAGATTCCCCCATAGGAATGAAAGGTCGAAATGCCCCATTGAAATGAATGGCGGGCTACCAGGTGTCAAAGTCCCCCAATGAACCTGGGAAGGAAAGAGCTGTCAGGATGGCCGAGCGGTCTAAGTCGCTGCGCTCGGGTCGCAGTCCCCACTGGAGGCGCGGGTTCGAATCCCAGAGATTCCCCCATAGGAATGAATGGTCGAAATGCCCAATTGAAATGAATGGCGGGCTACCAGGTGTCAAAGTCCCCCAATGAACCTGGGAAGGAAAGAGCTGTCAGGATGGCTGAGCGGTCTAAGTCGCTGCGCTCGGGTCGCAGTCCCCACTGGAGGCGCGGGTTCGAATCCCAGAGATTCCCCCATAGGAATGAATGGTCGAAATGCCCCATTGAAATGAATGGCGGGCTACCAGGTGTCAAAGTCCCCCAATGAACCTGGGAAGGAAAGAGCTGTCAGGATGGCCGAGCGGTCTAAGTCGCTGCGCTCGGGTCGCAGTCCCCACTGGAGGCGCGGGTTCGAATCCCAGAGATTCCCCCATAGGAATGAATGGTCGAAATGCCCCATTGAAATGAATGGCGGGATTCCAGGTGTCAAAGTCCACCATTGAACCTGGGAAGGAAAGAGCTGTCAGGATGGCCGAGCGGTCTAAGTCGCTGCGCTCGGGTCGCAGTCCCCACTGCAGGCGCGGGTTCGAATCCCAGAGATTACCCCATAGGAATGAATGATCGAAATGCCCAATTGAAATGAATGGCGGGCTACCAGGTGTCAAAGTCCCCCAATGAACCTGGGAAGGAAAGAGCTGTCAGGATGGCCGAGCGGTCTAAGTCGCTGCGCTCGGGTCGCAGTCCCCACTGGAGGCGCGGGTTCGAATCCCAGAGATTCCCCCATAGGAATGAAAGGTCGAAATGCCCCATTGAAATGAATGGCGGGCTACCAGGTGTCAAAGTCCCCCAATGAACCTGGGAAGGAAAGAGCTGTCAGGATGGCCGAGCGGTCTAAGTCGCTGCGCTCGGGTCGCAGTCCCCACTGGAGGCGCGGGTTCGAATCCCAGAGATTCCCCCATAGGAATGAATGGTCGAAATGCCCAATTGAAATGAATGGCGGGCTACCAGGTGTCAAAGTCCCCCAATGAACCTGGGAAGGAAAGAGCTGTCAGGATGGCTGAGCGGTCTAAGTCGCTGCGCTCGGGTCGCAGTCCCCACTGGAGGCGCGGGTTCGAATCCCAGAGATTCCCCCATAGGAATGAATGGTCGAAATGCCCAATTGAAATGAATGGCGGGCTACCAGGTGTCAAAGTCCCCCAATGAACCTGGGAAGGAAAGAGCTGTCAGGATGGCCGAGCGGTCTAAGTCGCTGCGCTCGGGTCGCAGTCCCCACTGGAGCGCGGGTTCGAATCCCAGAGATTCCCCCATAGGAATGAATGGTCGAAATGCCCAATTGAAATGAATGGCGGGCTACCAGGTGTCAAAGTCCCCCAATGAACCTGGGAAGGAAAGAGCTGTCAGGATGGCCGAGCGGTCTAAGTCGCTGCGCTCGGGTCGCAGTCCCCACTGGAGGCGCGGGTTCGAATCCCAGAGATTTCCCCATAGGAATGAATGGTCGAAATGCCCATTGAAATGAATGGCGGGCTACCAGGTGTCAAAGTCCCCCAATGAACCTGGGAAGGAAAGAGCTGTCAGGATGGCTGAGCGGTCTAAGTCGCTGCGCTCGGGTCGCAGTCCCCACTGGAGGCGCGGGTTCGAATCCCAGAGATTCCCCCATAGGAATGAATGGTCGAAATGCCCCATTGAAATGAATGGCGGGATTCCAGGTGTCAAAGTCCACCATTGAACCTGGGAAGGAAAGAGCTGTCAGGATGGCCGAGCGGTCTAAGTCGCTGCGCTCGGGTCGCAGTCCCCACTGGAGGCGCGGGTTCGAATCCCAGAGTTTACCCCATAGGAATGAATGATCGAAATGCCCAATTGAAATGAATGGCGGGCTACCAGGCGTCAAAGTCCCCCAATGAACCTGGGAAGGAAAGAGCTGTCAGGATGGCCGAGCGGTCTAAGTCGCTGCGCTCGGGTCGCAGTCCCCACTGGAGGCGCGGGTTCGAATCCCAGAGATTCCCCCATAGGAATGAAAGGTCGAAATGCCCCATTGAAATGAATGGCGGGCTACCAGGTGTCAAAGTCCCCCAATGAACCTGGGAAGGAAAGAGCTGTCAGGATGGCCGAGCGGTCTAAGTCGCTGCGCTCGGGTCGCAGTCCCCACTGGAGGCGCGGGTTCGAATCCCAGAGATTCCCCCATAGGAATGAATGGTCGAAATGCCCAATTGAAATGAATGGCGGGCTACCAGGTGTCAAAGTCCCCCAATGAACCTGGGAAGGAAAGAGCTGTCAGGATGGCTGAGCGGTCTAAGTCGCTGCGCTCGGGTCGCAGTCCCCACTGGAGGCGCGGGTTCGAATCCCAGAGATTCCCCCATAGGAATGAAAGGTCGAAATGCCCAATTGAAATAAATGGCGGGCTACCAGGTGTCAAAGTCCCCCAATGAACCTGGGAAGGAAAGAGCTGTCAGGATGGCCGAGCGGTCTAAGTCGCTGCGCTCGGGTCGCAGTCCCCACTGGAGGCGCGGGTTCGAATCCCAGAGATTCCCCCATAGGAATGAATGGTCGAAATGCCCAATTGAAATGAATGGCGGGCTACCAGGTGTCAAAGTCCCCCAATGAACCTGGGAAGGAAAGAGCTGTCAGGATGGCCGAGCGGTCTAAGTCGCTGCGCTCGGGTCGCAGTCCCCACTGGAGGCGCGGGTTCGAATCCCAGAGATTCCCCCATAGGAATGAATGGTCGAAATGCCCAATTGAAATGAATGGCGGGCTACCAGGTGTCAAAGTCCCCCAATGAACCTGGGAAGGAAAGAGCTGTCAGGATGGCCGAGCGGTCTAAGTCGCTGCGCTCGGGTCGCAGTCCCCACTGGAGGCGCGGGTTCGAATCCCAGAGATTCCCCCATAGGAATGAAAGGTCGAAATGCCCCATTGAAATGAATGGCGGGCTACCAGGTGTCAAAGTCCCCCAATGAACCTGGGAAGGAAAGAGCTGTCAGGATGGCCGAGCGGTCTAAGTCGCTGCGCTCGGGTCGCAGTCCCCACTGGAGGCGCGGGTTCGAATCCCAGAGATTCCCCCATAGGAATGAATGGTCGAAATGCCCAATTGAAATGAATGGCGGGCTACAAGGTGTCAAAGTCCCCCAATGAACCTGGGAAGGAAAGAGCTGTCAGGATGGCTGAGCGGTCTAAGTCGCTGCGCTCGGGTCGCAGTCCCCACTGGAGGCGCGGGTTCGAATCCCAGAGATTCCCCCATAGGAATGAATGGTCGAAATGCCCAATTGAAATGAATGGCGGGCTACCAGGTGTCAAAGTCCCCCAATGAACCTGGGAAGGAAAGAGCTGTCAGGATGGCCGAGCGGTCTAAGTCGCTGCGCTCGGGTCGCAGTCCCCACTGGAGGCGCGGGTTCGAATCCCAGAGATTCCCCCATAGGCATGAATGGTCGAAATGCCCAATTGAAATGAATGGCGGGCTACCAGGTGTCAAAGTCCCCCAATGAACCTGGGAAGGAAAGAGCTGTCAGGATGGCCGAGCGGTCTAAGTCGCTGCGCTCGGGTCGCAGTCCCCACTGGAGGCGCGGGTTCGAATCCCAGAGATTCCCCCATAGGAATGAAAGGTCGAAATGCCCCATTGAAATGAATGGCGGGCTACCAGGTGTCAAAGTCCCCCAATGAACCTGGGAAGGAAAGAGCTGTCAGGATGGCTGAGCGGTCTAAGTCGCTGCGCTCGGGTCGCAGTCCCCACTGGAGGCGCGGGTTCGAATCCCAGAGATTCCCCCATAGGAATGAATGGTCGAAATGCCCAATTGAAATGAATGGCGGGCTACCAGGTGTCAAAGTCCCCCAATGAACCTGGGAAGGAAAGAGCTGTCAGGATGGCCGAGCGGTCTAAGTCGCTGCGCTCGGGTCGCAGTCCCCACTGGAGGCGCGGGTTCGAATCCCAGAGATTCCCCCATAGGAATGAATGGTCGAAATGCCCAATTGAAATGAATGGCGGGCTACCAGGTGTCAAAGTCCCCCAATGAACCTGGGAAGGAAAGAGCTGTCAGGATGGCCGAGCGGTCTAAGTCGCTGCGCTCGGGTCGCAGTCCCCACTGGAGGCGCGGGTTCGAATCCCAGAGATTTCCCCATAGGAATGAATGGTCGAAATGCCCAATTGAAATGAATGGCGGGCTACCAGGTGTCAAAGTCCCCCAATGAACCTGGGAAGGAAAGAGCTGTCAGGATGGCTGAGCGGTCTAAGTCGCTGCGCTCGGGTCGCAGTCCCCACTGGAGGCGCGGGTTCGAATCCCAGAGATTCCCCCATAGGAATGAAAGGTCGAAATGCCCAATTGAAATAAATGGCGGGCTACCAGGTGTCAAAGTCCCCCAATGAACCTGGGAAGGAAAGAGCTGTCAGGATGGCCGAGCGGTCTAAGTCGCTGCGCTCGGGTCGCAGTCCCCACTGGAGGCGCGGGTTCGAATCCCAGAGATTCCCCCATAGGAATGAAAGGTCGAAATGCCCCATTGAAATGAATGGCGGGCTACAAGGTGTCAAAGTCCCCCAATGAACCTGGGAAGGAAAGAGCTGTCAGGATGCTGAGCGGTCTAAGTCGCTGCGCTCGGGTCGCAGTCCCCACTGGAGGCGAGGGTTCGAATCCCAGAGATTCCCCCATAGGAATGAATGGTCGAAATGCCCCATTGAAATGAATGGCGGGCTACCAGGTGTCAAAGTCCCCCAATGAACCTGGGAAGGAAAGAGCTGTCAGGATGGCCGAGCGGTCTAAGTCGCTGCGCTCGGGTCGCAGTCCCCACTGGAGGCGAGGGTTCGAATCCCAGAGATTCCCCCATAGGAATGAATGGTCGAAATGCCCCATTGAAATGAATGGCGGGCTACCAGGTGTCAAAGTCCCCCAATGAACCTGGGAAGGAAAGAGCTGTCAGGATGGCCGAGCGGTCTAAGTCGCTGCGCTCGGGTCGCAGTCCCCACTGGAGGCGCGGGTTCGAATCCCAGAGATTCCCCCATAGGAATGAATGGTCGAAATGCCCCATTGAAATGAATGGCGGGATTCCAGGTGTCAAAGTCCACCATTGAACCTGGGAAGGAAAGAGCTGTCAGGATGGCAGAGCGGTCTAAGTCGCTGCGCTCGGGTCGCAGTCCCCACTGGAGGCGCGGGTTCGAATCCCAGAGATTCCCCCATAGGAATGAATGGTCGAAATGCCCCATTGAAATGAATGGCGGGATTCCAGGTGTCAAAGTCCACCATTGAACCTGGGAAGGAAAGAGCTGTCAGGATGGCAGAGCGGTCTAAGTCGCTGCGCTCGGGTCGCAGTCCCCACTGGAGGCGCGGGTTCGAATCCCAGAGATTCCCCCATAGGAATGAATGGTCGAAATGCCCAATTGAAATGAATGGCGGGCTACCAGGTGTCAAAGTCCCCCAATGAACCTGGGAAGGAAAGAGCTGTCAGGATGGCCGAGCGGTCTAAGTCGCTGCGCTCGGGTCGCAGTCCCCACTGGAGGCGAGGGTTCGAATCCCAGAGATTCCCCCATAGGAATGAATGGTCGAAATGCCCATTGAAATGAATGGCGGGCTACCAGGTGTCAAAGTCCCCCAATGAACCTGGGAAGGAAAGAGCTGTCAGGATGGCCGAGCGGTCTAAGTCGCTGCGCTCGGGTCGCAGTCCCCACTGGAGGCGCGGGTTCGAATCCCAGAGATTCCCCCATAGGAATGAATGGTCGAAATGCCCAATTGAAATGAATGGCGGGCTACCAGGTGTCAAAGTCCCCCAATGAACCTGGGAAGGAAAGAGCTGTCAGGATGGCCGAGCGGTCTAAGTCGCTGCGCTCGGGTCGCAGTCCCCACTGGAGGCGCGGGTTCGAATCCCAGAGATTCCCCCATAGGAATGAATGGTCGAAATGCCCCATTGAAATGAATGGCGGGCTACCAGGTGTCAAAGTCCCCCAATGAACCTGGGAAGGAAAGAGCTGTCAGGATGGCTGAGCGGTCTAAGTCGCTGCGCTCGGGTCGCAGTCCCCACTGGAGGCGCGGGTTCGAATCCCAGAGATTCCCCAATAGGAATGAATGGTCGAAATGCCCAATTAAAATGAATGGCGGGCTACCAGGTGTCAAAGTCCCCCAATGAACCTGGGAAGGAAAGAGCTGTCAGGATGGCCGAGCGGTCTAAGTCGCTGCGCTCGGGTCGCAGTCCCCACTGAGGCGCGGGTTCGAATCCCAGAGATTCCCCCATAGGAATGAAAGGTCGAAATGCCCAATTGAAATAAATGGCGGGCTACCAGGTGTCAAAGTCCCCCAATGAACCTGGGAAGGAAAGAGCTGTCAGGATGGCTGAGCGGTCTAAGTCGCTGCGCTCGGGTCGCAGTCCCCACTGGAGGCGCGGGTTCGAATCCCAGAGATTCCCCCATAGGAATGAATGGTCGAAATGCCCAATTGAAATGAATGGCGGGCTACCAGGTGTCAAAGTCCCCCAATGAACCTGGGAAGGAAAGAGCTGTCAGGATGGCCGAGCGGTCTAAGTCGCTGCGCTCGGGTCGCAGTCCCCACTGGAGGCGCGGGTTCGAATCCCAGAGATTCCCCCATAGGAATGAATGGTCGAAATGCCCCATTGAAATGAATGGCGGGCTACCAGGTGTCAAAGTCCCCCAATGAACCTGGGAAGGAAAGAGCTGTCAGGATGGCTGAGCGGTCTAAGTCGCTGCGCTCGGGTCGCAGTCCCCACTGGAGGCGCGGGTTCGAATCCCAGAGATTCCCCCATAGGAATGAATGGTCGAAATGCCCAATTAAAATGAATGGCGGGCTACCAGGTGTCAAAGTCCCCCAATGAACCTGGGAAGGAAAGAGCTGTCAGGATGGCCGAGCGGTCTAAGTCGCTGCGCTCGGGTCGCAGTCCCCACTGGAGGCGCGGGTTCGAATCCCAGAGATTCCCCCATAGGAATGAAAGGTCGAAATGCCCAATTGAAATAAATGGCGGGCTACCAGGTGTCAAAGTCCCCCAATGAACCTGGGAAGGAAAGAGCTGTCAGGATGGCTGAGCGGTCTAAGTCGCTGCGCTCGGGTCGCAGTCCCCACTGGAGGCGCGGGTTCGAATCCCAGAGATTCCCCCATAGGAATGAAAGGTCGAAATGCCCCATTGAAATGAATGGCGGGCTACCAGGTGTCAAAGTCCCCCAATGAACCTGGGAAGGAAAGAGCTGTCAGGATGGCCGAGCGGTCTAAGTCGCTGCGCTCGGGTCGCAGTCCCCACTGGAGGCGAGGGTTCGAATCCCAGAGATTCCCCCATAGGAATGAATGGTCGAAATGCCCCATTGAAATGAATGGCGGGCTACCAGGTGTCAAAGTCCCCCAATGAACCTGGGAAGGAAAGAGCTGTCAGGATGGCCGAGCGGTCTAAGTCGCTGCGCTCGGGTCGCAGTCCCCACTGGAGGCGCGGGTTCGAATCCCAGAGATTCCCCCATAGGAATGAATGGTCGAAATGCCCCATTGAAATCAATGGCGGGCTACCAGGTGTCAAAGTCCCCCAATGAACCTGGGAAGGAAAGAGCTGTCAGGATGGCTGAGCGGTCTAAGTCGCTGCGCTCGGGTCGCAGTCCCCACTGGAGGCGCGGGTTCGAATCCCAGAGATTCCCCCATAGGAATGAATGGTCGAAATGCCCAATTGAAATGAATGGCGGGCTACCAGGTGTCAAAGTCCCCCAATGAACCTGGGAAGGAAGAGCTGTCAGGATGGCCGAGCGGTCTAAGTCGCTGCGCTCGGGTCGCAGTCCCCACTGGAGGCGCGGGTTCGAATCCCAGAGATTCCCCCATAGGAATGAATGGTCGAAATGCCCAATTGAAATGAATGGCGGGCTACCAGGTGTCAAAGTCCCCCATTGAACCTTGGAAGGAAAGAGCTGTCAGGATGGCCGAGCGGTCTAAGTCGCTGCGCTCGGGTCGCAGTCCCCACTGGAGGCGCGGGTTCGAATCCCAGAGATTCCCCATAGGAATGAATGGTCGAAATGCCCAATTAAAATGAATGGCGGGCTACCAGGTGTCAAAGTCCCCCAATGAACCTGGGAAGGAAAGAGCTGTCAGGATGGCCGAGCGGTCTAAGTCGCTGCGCTCGGGTCGCAGTCCCCACTGGAGGCGCGGGTTCGAATCCCAGAGATTCCCCCATAGGAATGAATGGTCGAAATGCCCAATTGAAATGAATGGCGGGCTACCAGGTGTCAAAGTCCCCCATTGAACCTTGGAAGGAAAGAGCTGTCAGGATGGCCGAGCGGTCTAAGTCGCTGCGCTCGGGTCGCAGTCCCCACTGGAGGCGCGGGTTCGAATCCCAGAGATTCCCCATAGGCATGAATGGTCGAAATGCCCAATTGAAATGAATGGCGGGCTACCAGGTGTCAAAGTCCCCCAATGAACCTGGGAAGGAAAGAGCTGTCAGGATGGCCGAGCGGTCTAAGTCGCTGCGCTCGGGTCGCAGTCCCCACTGGAGGCGCGGGTTCGAATCCCAGAGATTCCCCCATAGGAATGAAAGGTCGAAATGCCCCATTGAAATGAATGGCGGGCTACCAGGTGTCAAAGTCCCCCAATGAACCTGGGAAGGAAAGAGCTGTCAGGATGGCTGAGCGGTCTAAGTCGCTGCGCTCGGGTCGCAGTCCCCACTGGAGGCGCGGGTTCGAATCCCAGAGATTCCCCCATAGGAATGAATGGTCGAAATGCCCAATTGAAATGAATGGCGGGCTACCAGGTGTCAAAGTCCCCCAATGAACCTGGGAAGGAAAGAGCTGTCAGGATGGCCGAGCGGTCTAAGTCGCTGCGCTCGGGTCGCAGTCCCCACTGGAGGCGCGGGTTCGAATCCCAGAGATTCCCCCATAGGAATGAATGGTCGAAATGCCCAATTGAAATGAATGGCGGGCTACCAGGTGTCAAAGTCCCCCAATGAACCTGGGAAGGAAAGAGCTGTCAGGATGGCCGAGCGGTCTAAGTCGCTGCGCTCGGGTCGCAGTCCCCACTGGAGGCGCGGGTTCGAATCCCAGAGATTTCCCCATAGGAATGAATGGTCGAAATGCCCAATTGAAATGAATGGCGGGCTACCAGGTGTCAAAGTCCCCCAATGAACCTGGGAAGGAAAGAGCTGTCAGGATGGCTGAGCGGTCTAAGTCGCTGCGCTCGGGTCGCAGTCCCCACTGGAGGCGCGGGTTCGAATCCCAGAGATTCCCCCATAGGAATGAAAGGTCGAAATGCCCAATTGAAATAAATGGCGGGCTACCAGGTGTCAAAGTCCCCCAATGAACCTGGGAAGGAAAGAGCTGTCAGGATGGCCGAGCGGTCTAAGTCGCTGCGCTCGGGTCGCAGTCCCCACTGGAGGCGCGGGTTCGAATCCCAGAGATTCCCCCATAGGAATGAAAGGTCGAAATGCCCCATTGAAATGAATGGCGGGCTACAAGGTGTCAAAGTCCCCCAATGAACCTGGGAAGGAAAGAGCTGTCAGGATGGCTGAGCGGTCTAAGTCGCTGCGCTCGGGTCGCAGTCCCCACTGGAGGCGAGGGTTCGAATCCCAGAGATTCCCCATAGGAATGAATGGTCGAAATGCCCCATTGAAATGAATGGCGGGCTACCAGGTGTCAAAGTCCCCCAATGAACCTGGGAAGGAAAGAGCTGTCAGGATGGCCGAGCGGTCTAAGTCGCTGCGCTCGGGTCGCAGTCCCCACTGGAGGCGAGGGTTCGAATCCCAGAGATTCCCCCATAGGAATGAATGGTCGAAATGCCCCATTGAAATGAATGGCGGGCTACCAGGTGTCAAAGTCCCCCAATGAACCTGGGAAGGAAAGAGCTGTCAGGATGGCCGAGCGGTCTAAGTCGCTGCGCTCGGGTCGCAGTCCCCACTGGAGGCGCGGGTTCGAATCCCAGAGATTCCCCCATAGGAATGAATGGTCGAAATGCCCCATTGAAATGAATGGCGGGATTCCAGGTGTCAAAGTCCACCATTGAACCTGGGAAGGAAAGAGCTGTCAGGATGGCAGAGCGGTCTAAGTCGCTGCGCTCGGGTCGCAGTCCCCCACTGGAGGCGCGGGTTCGAATCCCAGAGATTCCCCCATAGGAATGAATGGTCGAAATGCCCAATTGAAATGAATGGCGGGCTACCAGGTGTCAAAGTCCCCCATTGAACCTTGGAAGGAAAGAGCTGTCAGGATGGCCGAGCGGTCTAAGTCGCTGCGCTCGGGTCGCAGTCCCCACTGGAGGCGCGGGTTCGAATCCCAGAGATTCCCCCATAGGCATGAATGGTCGAAATGCCCAATTGAAATGAATGGCGGGCTACCAGGTGTCAAAGTCCCCCAATGAACCTGGGAAGGAAAGAGCTGTCAGGATGGCCGAGCGGTCTAAGTCGCTGCGCTCGGGTCGCAGTCCCCACTGGAGGCGCGGGTTCGAATCCCAGAGATTCCCCCATAGGAATGAAAGGTCGAAATGCCCATTGAAATGAATGGCGGGCTACCAGGTGTCAAAGTCCCCCAATGAACCTGGGAAGGAAAGAGCTGTCAGGATGGCTGAGCGGTCTAAGTCGCTGCGCTCGGGTCGCAGTCCCCACTGGAGGCGCGGGTTCGAATCCCAGAGATTCCCCCATAGGAATGAATGGTCGAAATGCCCAATTGAAATGAATGGCGGGCTACCAGGTGTCAAAGTCCCCCAATGAACCTGGGAAGGAAAGAGCTGTCAGGATGGCCGAGCGGTCTAAGTCGCTGCGCTCGGGTCGCAGTCCCCACTGGAGGCGCGGGTTCGAATCCCAGAGATTCCCCCATAGGAATGAATGGTCGAAATGCCCAATTGAAATGAATGGCGGGCTACCAGGTGTCAAAGTCCCCCAATGAACCTGGGAAGGAAAGAGCTGTCAGGATGGCCGAGCGGTCTAAGTCGCTGCGCTCGGGTCGCAGTCCCCACTGGAGGCGCGGGTTCGAATCCCAGAGATTTCCCCATAGGAATGAATGGTCGAAATGCCCAATTGAAATGAATGGCGGGCTACCAGGTGTCAAAGTCCCCCAATGAACCTGGGAAGGAAAGAGCTGTCAGGATGGCTGAGCGGTCTAAGTCGCTGCGCTCGGGTCGCAGTCCCCACTGGAGGCGCGGGTTCGAATCCCAGAGATTCCCCCATAGGAATGAAAGGTCGAAATGCCCAATTGAAATAAATGGCGGGCTACCAGGTGTCAAAGTCCCCCAATGAACCTGGGAAGGAAAGAGCTGTCAGGATGGCCGAGCGGTCTAAGTCGCTGCGCTCGGGTCGCAGTCCCCACTGGAGGCGCGGGTTCGAATCCCAGAGATTCCCCCATAGGAATGAAAGGTCGAAATGCCCCATTGAAATGAATGGCGGGCTACAAGGTGTCAAAGTCCCCAATGAACCTGGGAAGGAAAGAGCTGTCAGGATGGCTGAGCGGTCTAAGTCGCTGCGCTCGGGTCGCAGTCCCCACTGGAGGCGAGGGTTCGAATCCCAGAGATTCCCCCATAGGAATGAATGGTCGAAATGCCCATTGAAATGAATGGCGGGCTACCAGGTGTCAAAGTCCCCCAATGAACCTGGGAAGGAAAGAGCTGTCAGGATGGCCGAGCGGTCTAAGTCGCTGCGCTCGGGTCGCAGTCCCCACTGGAGGCGAGGGTTCGAATCCCAGAGATTCCCCCATAGGAATGAATGGTCGAAATGCCCCATTGAAATGAATGGCGGGCTACCAGGTGTCAAAGTCCCCCAATGAACCTGGGAAGGAAAGAGCTGTCAGGATGGCCGAGCGGTCTAAGTCGCTGCGCTCGGGTCGCAGTCCCCACTGGAGGCGCGGGTTCGAATCCCAGAGATTCCCCATAGGAATGAATGGTCGAAATGCCCCATTGAAATGAATGGCGGGATTCCAGGTGTCAAAGTCCACCATTGAACCTGGGAAGGAAAGAGCTGTCAGGATGGCAGAGCGGTCTAAGTCGCTGCGCTCGGGTCGCAGTCCCCACTGGAGGCGCGGGTTCGAATC
>NW_027520831.1:0-40905 GCF_051991255.1 Vanacampus margaritifer
CCCCATAGGAATGAATGGTCGAAATGCCCAATTGAAATGAATGGCGGGCTACCAGGTGTCAAAGTCCCCCAATGAACCTGGGAAGGAAAAGAGCTGTCTGGATGGCCGAGCGGTCTAAGTCGCTGCGCTCGGGTCGCAGTCCCCACTGGAGGCTGGCGGGTTCGAATCCAGAGATTCCCCCATAGGAATGAATGGTCGAAATGCCCAATTGAACTGAATGGCGGGCTACCAGGTGTCAAAGTCCCCCATTGAACCTTGGAAGGAAAGAGCTGTCAGGATGGCTGAGCGGTTCTAAGTCGCTGCGCTCGGGTCGCAGTCCCCACTGGAGGCGCGGGGTTCGAATCCCAGAGATTCCCCCATAGGAATGAATGGTCGAAATGCCCATTGAAATGAATGGCGGGCTACCAGGTGTCAAAGTCCCCCAATGAACCTGGGAAGGAAAGAGCTGTCAGGATGGGCTCGAGCGGTCTAAGTCGCTGCGCTCGGGTCGCAGTCCCCACTGGAGGCGCGGGTTCGAATCCCAGAGATTCCCCCATAGGAATGAATGGTCGAAATGCCCAATTGAAATGAATGGCGGGCTACCAGGTGTCAAAGTCCCCCATTGAACCTTGGAAGGAAAGAGCTGTCAGGATGGCTGAGCGGTCTAAGTCGCTGCGCTCGGGTCACAGTCCCCACTGGAGGCGCGGGTTCGAATCCCAGAGATTCCCCCATAGGAATGAATGGTCGAAATGCCCAATTGAAATGAATGGCGGGCTACCAGGTGTCAAAGTCCCCCAATTGAACCTGGAAGGAAAGAGCTGTCAGGATGGCCGCGGGTCTAAGTCGCTACGCTCGGGTCGCAGTCCCCACTGGAGGCGCGGTTCGAATCCCAGAGATTCCCCCATAGGAATGAATGGTCGAAATGCCCAATTGAAATGAATGGCGGGCTACCAGGTGTCAAAGTCCCCCAATGAACCAGGGAAGGAAAGAGGCTGTCAGGATGGCTCGAGCGGTCTAAGTCGCTTGCGCTCGGGTCGCAGTCCCCACTGGAGGCGCGGGTTCGAATCCCAGAGATTCCCCCATAGATTGAAAGGTCGAAATGCCCAATTGAAATAAATGGCGGTTACCAGGTGTCAAAGTCCCCCAATGAACCTGGGAAGGAAAGAGCTGTCAGGATGGCTGAGCGGTCTAAGTCGCTGCGCTCGGGTCGCAGTCCCCACTGGAGGCGCGGGTTCGAATCCCAGAGATTCCCCCATAGGAATGAATGGTCGAAATGCCCAATTGAAATGAATGGCGGGCTACCAGGTGTCAAAGTCCCCCAATCAACCTGGGAAGGAAAGAGCTGTCAGGATGGCCGAGCGGTCTAAGTCGCTGCGCTCGGGTCGCAGTCCCCACTGGAGGCGCGGGTTCGAATCCCAGAGATTCCCCCATAGGAATGAATGGTCGAAATGCCCAATTGAAATGAATGGCGGGCTACCAGGTGTCAAAGTCCCCCATTGAACCTGGAAGGAAAGAGCTGTCAGGATGGCTGAGCGGTCTAAGTCGCTGCGCTCGGGTCGCAGTCCCCACTGGAGGCGCGGGTTCGAATCCCAGAGATTCCCCCATAGGAATGAATGGTCGAAATGCCCCATTGAAATGAATGGCGGGCTACCAGGTGTCAAAGTCCCCCAATGAACCCTGGGAAGGAAAGAGCTGTCAGGATGGCCGAGCGGTCTAAGTCGCTGCGCTCGGGTCGCAGTCCCACTGGAGGCGCGGGTTCGAATCCCAGAGATTCCCCCATAGGAACTGAATGGTCGAAATGCCCAATTGAAATGAATGGCGGGCTACCAGGTGTCAAAGTCCCCCATTGAACCTTGGAAGGAAAGAGCTGTCAGGATGGCCGAGCGGTCTAAGTCGCTGCGCTCGGGTCCGCAGTCCCCACTGGAGGCGCGGGTTCGAATCCCAGAGATTCCCCCATAGGAATGAATGGTCGAAATGCCCAATTGAAATGAATGGCGGGCTACCAGGTGTCAAAGTCCCCCATTGAACCTTGGAAGGAAAGAGCTGTCAGGATGGCTGAGCGGTCTAAGTCGCTGCGCTCGGGTCGCAGTCCCCACTGGAGGCGCGGGGTTCGAATCCCAGAGATTCCCCCATAGGAATGAATGGTCGAAATGCGCCCATTGAAATGAATGGCGGGGCTACCAGTGTCAAAGTCCCCCAATGAACCTGGGAAGGAAAGAGCTGTCAGGATGGCTGAGCGGTCTAAGTCGCTGCGCTCGGGTCGCAGTCCCCACTGGAGGCGCGGGTTCGAATCCCAGAGATTCCCCATAGGAATGAATGGTCGAAATGCCCAATTGAAATGAATGGCGGCTACCAGGTTGTCAAAGTCCCCCAATGAACCTGGGAAGGAAAGAGCTGTCTGGATGGACCGAGCGGTCTAAGTCGCTGCGCTCGGGTCGCAGTCCCCACTGGAGGCGCGGGTTCGAATCCCAGAGATTCCCCCCATAGGAATGAATGGTCGAAATGCCCATTGAAATGAATGGCGGGCTACCAGGTGTCAAAGTCCCCCATTGAACCTTGGAAGGAAAGAGCTGTCAGGATGGCTGAGCGGTCTAAGTCGCTGCGCTCGGGTCGCAGTCCCCACTGGAGGCGCGGGTTCGAATCCCGAGAGATTCCCCCATAGGAATGAATGGTCGAAATGCCCATTGAAATGATGGCGGGCTACCAGGGTGTCAAAGTCCCCCAATGAACCTGGAAGGAAAGAGCTGTCAGGATGGCCGAGCGGTCTAAGTCGCTGCGCTCGGTCTCGGGGCAGTCCCCACTGGAGGCGCGGGTTCGAATCCCAGAGATTCCCCCATAGGAATGAATGGTCGAAATGCCCAATTGAAATGAATGGCGGGCTACCAGGTGTCAAAGTCCCCCATTGAACCTTGGAAGGAAAGAGCTGTCAGGATGGCTGAGCGGTCTATAAGTCGCTGCGCTCGGGTCACAGTCCCCCACTGGAGGCGCGGGTTCGAATCCCAGAGATTCCCCCATAGGAATGAATGGTCGAAATGCCCCATTGAAATGAATGGCGGGCTACCAGGTGTCAAAGTCCCCCAATGAACCTGGGAAGGAAAGAGCTGTCAGGATGGCTGAGCGGTCTAAGTCGCTGCGCTCGGGTCGCAGTCCCCACTGGAGGCGCGGGATTCGAATCCCAGAGATTCCCCCATAGGAATGAATGGTCGAAATGCCCAATTGAAATGAATGGCGGGCTACCAGGTGTCAAAGTCCCCCAATGAACCTGGGAAGGAAAGAGCTGTCTGGATGGCCGAGCTGTCTAAGTCGCTGCGCTCGGGTCGCAGTCCCCACTGGAGGCGCGGGTTCGAATCCCAGAGATTCCCCCATAGGAATGAAAGGTCGAAAATGCCCAGATTGAAATAAATGGCGGGCTACCAGGTGTCAAAGTCCCCCAATGAACCTGGGAAGGAAAGAGCTGTCAGGATGGGCCGAGCGGTCCTAAGTCGCTGCGCTCGGGTCGCAGTCCCACTGGAGGCGCGGGTTCGAATCCCAGAGATTCCCCCATAGGAATGAATGGTCGAAATGCCCCATTGAAATGAATGGCGGGCTACCAGGTGTCAAAGTCCCCCAATGAACCTGGGAGGAGGAAAGAGCTGTCAGGATGGCTGAGCGGTCTAGAAGTCGCTGCGTTCGGGTCGCAGCAGTCCCCACTGGAGGCGAGGGTTCGAATCCCAGAGATTCCCCATAGGAATGAATGGTCGAAATGCCCCATTGAAATGAATGGCGGGCTACCAGGTGTCAAAGTCCCCCAATGAACCTGGGAAGGAAAGAGCTGTCAGGATGGCCGAGCGGTCTAAGTCGCTGCGCTCGGGTCGCAGTCCCCACTGGAGGCGCGGGTTCGAATCCCAGAGATTCCCCCATAGGAATGAATGGTCGAAATGCCCAATTGAAATGAATGGCGGGCTACCAGGTGTCAAAGTCCCCAATGAACCTGGGAAGGAAAGAGCTGTCAGGATGGCTGAGCGGTCTAAGTCGCTGCGTTCGGGTCGCAGTCCCCACTGGAGGCGAGGGTTCGAATCCCAGAGATTCCCCCATAGGAATGAATGGTCGAAATGCCCCATTGAAATGAATGGCGGGCTACCAGGTGTCAAAGTCCCCCAATGAACCTGGGAAGGAAAGAGCTGTCAGGGATGGCCGAGCGGTCTAAGTCGCTGCGCTCGGGTCGCAGTCCCCACTGGAGGCGCAGGGTTCGAATCCCAGAGATTCCCCATAGGAAATGAATGGTCGAAAATGCCCAATTGAAATGAATGGCGGGCTACCAGGTGTCAAAGTCCCCCAACTGAACCTGGGAAGGAAAGAGCTGTCAGGATGGCCGAGCGGTCTAAGTCTCGCTGCGCTAGGGTCGCAGTCCCCACTGGAGGCGCGGGTTCGAATCCCAGAGATTCCCCCATAGGAATGAATGGTCGAAATGCCCAATTGAAATGAATGGCGGGCTACCAGGTGTCAAAGTCCCCCAATGAACCTGGGAAGGAAAGAGCTGTCAGGATGGTGAGCGGTCTAAGTCGCTGCGTTCGGGTCGCAGTCCCCACTGGAAGCGTGGGTTCGAATCCCAGAGATTCCCCCATAGGAATGAATGGTCGAAATGCTCCATTGAAATGAATGGCGGGCTACCAGGTGTCAAAGTCCCCACATGGACATTGGAAGGAAAGAGCTGTCAGGATGGCTGAGCGGTCTAAGTCGCTGTGTTCGGGTCGCAGTCCCCACTGGAGGCGTGGGTTCGAATCCCAGAGATTCCCCCATAGGAATGAATGGTCGAAATGCCCCATTGAAATGAATGGCGGGCTACCAGGTGTCAAAGTCCCCCAATGGACATTGCAAGGAAAGAGCTGTCAGGATGGCTGAGCGGTCTAAGTCGCTGCGTTCGGGTCGCAGTCCCCACTGGAAGCGTGGGTTCGAATCCCAGAGATTCCCCCATAGGAATGAATGGTCGAAATGCCCCATTGAAATGAATGGCGGGCTACCAGGTGTCAAAGTCCCCCATTGAACCTGGGAAGGAAAGAGCTGTCAGGATGGCTGAGCGGTCTAAGTCGCTGCGTTCGGGTCGCAGTCCCCACTGGAGGCGAGGGATCGAATCCCAGAGATTCCCCCATAGGAATGAATGGTCGAAATGCTCCATTGAAATGAATGGCGGGCTACCAGGTGTCAAAGTCCCCCAATGGACATTGGAAGGAAAGAGCTGTCAGGATGGCTGAGCGGTCTAAGTCGCTGCATTCGGGTCGCAGTCCCCACTGGAGGCGTGGGTTCGAATCCCAGAGATTCCCCCATAGGAATGAATGGTCGAAATGCCCCATTGAAATGAATGGCGGGCTACCAGGTGTCAAAGTCCCCCATTGAACCTGGGAAGGAAAGAGCTGTCAGGATGGCTGAGCGGTCTAAGTCGCGGCGTTCGGGTCGCAGTCCCCACTGGAGGCGAGGGTTCGAATCCCAGAGATTCCCCCATAGGAATGAATGGTCGAAATGCCCCATTGAAATGAATGGCGGGCTACCAGGTGTCGAAGTCCCCCATTGGACATTGGAAGGAAAGAGCTGTCAGGATGGCTGAGCGGTCTAAGTCGCTGTGTTCGGGTCGCAGTCCCCACTGGAGGCGAGGTTTGAATCCCAGAGATTCCCCCATAGGAATGAATGGTCGAAATGCCCCATTGAAATGAATGGCGGGCTACCAGGTGTCAAAGTCCCCCATTGAACCTGGGAAGGAAAGAGCTGTCAGGATGGCCGAGCGGTCTAAGTCGCTGCGCTCGGGTCGCAGTCCCCACTGGAGGCGCGGGTTCGAATCCCAGAGATTCCCCCATAGGAATGAATGGTCGAAATGCCCAATTGAAATGAATGGCGGGCTACCAGGTGTCAAAGTCCCCCAATGAACCTGGTAAGGAAAGAGCTGTCAGGATGGCTGAGCGGTCTAAGTCGCTGCGTTCGGGTCGCAGTCCCCACTGGAGGCGAGGGTTCGAATCCCAGAGATTCCCCCATAGGAATGAATGGTCGAAATGCCCCATTGAAATGAATGGCGGGCTACCAGGTGTCGAAGTCCCCCATTGGACATTGGAAGGAAAGAGCTGTCAGGATGGCTGAGCGGTCTAAGTCGCTGTGTTCGGGTCGCAGTCCCCGCTGGAGGCGTGGTTTCGAATCCCAGAGATTCCCCCATAGGAATGAATGATCGAAATGCCCCATTGAAATGAATGGCGGGCTACCAGGTGTCAAAGTCCCCCAATGGACATTGGAAGGAAAGAGCTGTCAGGATGGCTGAGCGGTCTAAGTCGCTGCGTTCGGGTCGCAGTCCCCACTGGAGGCGAGGGTTCGAATCCCAGAGATTCCCCCATAGGAATGAATGGTCGAAATGCCCCATTGAAATGAATGGCGGGCTACCAGGTGTCAAAGTAACCACATGGACATTGGAAGGAAAGAGCTGTCAGGATGGCTGAGCGGTCTAAGTCGCTGTGTTCGGGTCGCAGTCCCCACTGGAGGCGTGGGTTCGAATCCCAGAGATTCCCCCATAGGAATGAATGGTCGAAATGCCCCATTGAAATGAATGGCGGGCTACCAGGTGTCAAAGTCCCCCAATGGACATTGGAAGGAAAGAGCTGTCAGGATGGTGAGCGGTCTAAGTCGCTGCGTTCGGGTCGCAGTCCCCACTGGAGGCGTGGGTTCGAATCCCAGAGATTCCCCCATAGGAATGAATGGTCGAAATGCCCCATTGAAATGAATGGCGGGCTACCAGGTGTCAAAGTCCCCAATGAACCTGGGAAGGAAAGAGCTGTCAGGATGGCCGAGCGGTCTAAGTCGCTGCGCTCGGGTCGCAGTCCCCACTGGAGGCGCGGGTTCGAATCCCAGAGATTCCCCCATAGGAATGAATGGTCGAAATGCCCAATTGAAATGAATGGCGGGCTACCAGGTGTCAAAGTCCCCCAATGAACCTGGGAAGGAAAGAGCTGTCAGGATGGCTGAGCGGTCTAAGTCGCTGCGTTCGGGTCGCAGTCCCCACTGGAGGCGAGGGTTCGAATCCCAGAGATTCCCCCATAGGAATGAATGGTCGAAATGCCCCATTGAAATGAATGGCGGGCTACCAGGTGTCAAAGTCCCCCATTGAACATTGGAAGGAAAGAGCTGTCAGGATGGCTGAGCGGTCTAAGTCGCTGTGTTCGGGTCGCAGTCCCCACTGGAGGCGAGGTTTGAATCCCAGAGATTCCCCCATAGGAATGAATGGTCGAAATGCCCCATTGAAATGAATGGCGGGCTACCAGGTGTCAAAGTCCCCCATTGAACCTGGGAAGGAAAGAGCTGTCAGGATGGCCGAGCGGTCTAAGTCGCTGCGCTCGGGTCGCAGTCCCCACTGGAGGCGCGGGTTCGAATCCCAGAGATTCCCCCATAGGAATGAATGGTCGAAATGCCAAATTGAAATGAATGGCGGGCTACCAGGTGTCAAAGTCCCCCAATGAACCTGGTAAGGAAAGAGCTGTCAGGATGGCTGAGCGGTCTAAGTCGCTGCGTTCGGGTCGCAGTCCCCACTGGAGGCGAGGGTTCGAATCCCAGAGATTCCCCCATAGGAATGAATGGTCGAAATGCCCAATTGAAATGAATGGCGGGCTACCAGGTGTCGAAGTCCCCCATTGGACATTGGAAGGAAAGAGCTGTCAGGATGGCTGAGCGGTCTAAGTCGCTGTGTTCGGGTCGCAGTCCCCACTGGAGGCGTGGTTTCGAATCCAGAGATTCCCCCATAGGAATGAATGGTCGAAATGCCCCATTGAAATGAATGGCGGGCTACCAGGTGTCAAAGTCCCCCAATGGACATTGGAAGGAAAGAGCTGTCAGGATGGCTGAGCGGTCTAAGTCGCTGCGTTCGGGTCGCAGTCCCCACTGGAGGCGAGGGTTCGAATCCCAGAGATTCCCCCATAGGAATGAATGGTCGAAATGCCCCATTGAAATGAATGGCGGGCTACCAGGTGTCAAAGTCCCCACATGGACATTGGAAGGAAAGAGCTGTCAGGATGGCTGAGCGGTCTAAGTCGCTGTGTTCGGGTCGCAGTCCCCACTGGAGGCGTGGGTTCGAATCCCAGAGATTCCCCCATAGGAATGAATGGTCGAAATGCCCCATTGAAATGAATGGCGGGCTACCAGGTGTCAAAGTCCCCCAATGGACATTGGAAGGAAAGAGCTGTCAGGATGGTGAGCGGTCTAAGTCGCTGCGTTCGGGTCGCAGTCCCCACTGGAGGCGTGGGTTCGAATCCCAGAGATTCCCCCATAGGAATGAATGGTCGAAATGCCCCATTGAAATGAATGGCGGGCTACCAGGTGTCAAAGTCCCCCAATGAACCTGGGAAGGAAAGAGCTGTCAGGATGGCCGAGCGGTCTAAGTCGCTGCGCTCGGGTCGCAGTCCCCACTGGAGGCGCGGGTTCGAATCCCAGAGATTCCCCCATAGGAATGAATGGTCGAAATGCCCAATTGAAATGAATGGCGGGCTACCAGGTGTCAAAGTCCCCCAATGAACCTGGGAAGGAAAGAGCTGTCAGGATGGCTGAGCGGTCTAAGTCGCTGCGTTCGGGTCGCAGTCCCCACTGGAGGCGAGGGTTCGAATCCCAGAGATTCCCCCATAGGAATGAATGGTCGAAATGCCCCATTGAAATGAATGGCGGGCTACCAGGTGTCAAAGTCCCCCATTGAACATTGGAAGGAAAGAGCTGTCAGGATGGCTGAGCGGTCTAAGTCGCTGCGTTCGGGTCGCAGTCCCCACTGGAGGCGAGGGTTCGAATCCCAGAGATTCCCCCATAGGAATGAATGGTCGAAATGCCCCATTGAAATGAATGGCGGGCTACCAGGTGTCGAAGTCCCCCATTGGACATTGGAAGGAAAGAGCTGTCAGGATGGCTGAGCGGTCTAAGTCGCTGTGTTCGGGTCGCAGTCCCCACTGGAGGCGTGGTTTCGAATCCCAGAGATTCCCCCATAGGAATGAATGGTCGAAATGCCCCATTGAAATGAATGGCGGGCTACCAGGTGTCAAAGTCCCCCAATGGACATTGGAAGGAAAGAGCTGTCAGGATGGCTGAGCGGTCTAAGTCGCTGCGTTCGGGTCGCAGTCCCCACTGGAGGCGAGGGTTCGAATCCCAGAGATTCCCCCATAGGAATGAATGGTCGAAATGCCCCATTGAAATGAATGGCGGGCTACCAGGTGTCAAAGTCCCCACATGGACATTGGAAGGAAAGAGCTGTCAGGATGGCTGAGCGGTCTAAGTCGCTGTGTTCGAGTCGCAGTCCCCACTGGAGGCGTGGGTTCGAATCCCAGAGATTCTTCCATAGGAATGAATGGTCGAAATGCCCCATTGAAATGAATGGCGGGCTACCAGGTGTCAAAGTCCCCCAATGGACATTGGAAGGAAAGAGCTGTCAGGATGGTGAGCGGTCTAAGTCGCTGCGTTCGGGTCGCAGTCCCCACTGGAAGCGTGGGTTCGAATCCCAGAGATTCCCCCATAGGAATGAATGGTCGAAATGCCCCATTGAAATGAATGGCGGGCTACCAGGTGTCAAAGTCCCCCATTGAACCTGGGAAGGAAAGAGCTGTCAGGATGGCTGAGCGGTCTATGTCGCTGCGTTCGGGTCGCAGTCCCCACTGGAGGCGAGGGTTCGAATCCCAGAGATTCCCCCATAGGAATGAATGGTCGAAATGCCCCATTGAAATGAATGGCGGGCTACCAGGTGTCAAAGTCCCCCATTGGACATTGGAAGGAAAGAGCTGTCAGGATGGCTGAGCGGTCTAAGTCGCTGCGTTCGGGTCGCAGTCCCCACTGGAAGCGTGGGTTCGAATCCCAGAGATTCCCCCATAGGAATGAATGGTCGAAATGCCCCATTGAAATGAATGGCGGGCTACCAGGTGTCAAAGTCCCCCATTGAACCTGGGAAGGAAAGAGCTGTCAGGATGGCTGAGCGGTCTATGTCGCTGCGTTCGGGTCGCAGTCCCCACTGGAGGCGAGGGTTCGAATCCCAGAGATTCCCCCATAGGAATGAATGGTCGAAATGCCCCATTGAAATGAATGGCGGGCTACCAGGTGTCAAAGTCCCCCATTGGACATTGGAAGGAAAGAGCTGTCAGGATGGCCGAGCGGTCTAAGTCGCTGCGCTAGGGTCGCAGTCCCCACTGGAGGCGCGGGTTCGAATCCCAGAGATTCCCCCATAGGAATGAATGGTCGAAATGCCCAATTGAAATGAATGGCGGGCTACCAGGTGTCAAAGTCCCCCAATGAACCTGGGAAGGAAAGAGCTGTCAGGATGGTGAGCGGTCTAAGTCGCTGCGTTCGGGTCGCAGTCCCCACTGGAAGCGTGGGTTCGAATCCCAGAGATTCCCCCATAGGAATGAATGGTCGAAATGCTCCATTGAAATGAATGGCGGGCTACCAGGTGTCAAAGTCCCCACATGGACATTGGAAGGAAAGAGCTGTCAGGATGGCTGAGCGGTCTAAGTCGCTGTGTTCGGGTCGCAGTCCCCACTGGAGGCGTGGGTTCGAATCCCAGAGATTCCCCCATAGGAATGAATGGTCGAAATGCCCCATTGAAATGAATGGCGGGCTACCAGGTGTCAAAGTCCCCCAATGGACATTGGAAGGAAAGAGCTGTCAGGATGGCTGAGCGGTCTAAGTCGCTGCGTTCGGGTCGCAGTCCCCACTGGAAGCGTGGGTTCGAATCCCAGAGATTCCCCCATAGGAATGAATGGTCGAAATGCCCCATTGAAATGAATGGCGGGCTACCAGGTGTCAAAGTCCCCCATTGAACCTGGGAAGGAAAGAGCTGTCAGGATGGCTGAGCGGTCTAAGTCGCTGCGTTCGGGTCGCAGTCCCCACTGGAGGCGAGGGATCGAATCCCAGAGATTCCCCCATAGGAATGAATGGTCGAAATGCTCCATTGAAATGAATGGCGGGCTACCAGGTGTCAAAGTCCCCCAATGGACATTGGAAGGAAAGAGCTGTCAGGATGGCTGAGCGGTCTAAGTCGCTGCATTCGGGTCGCAGTCCCCACTGGAGGCGTGGGTTCGAATCCCAGAGATTCCCCCATAGGAATGAATGGTCGAAATGCCCCATTGAAATGAATGGCGGGCTACCAGGTGTCAAAGTCCCCCATTGAACCTGGGAAGGAAAGAGCTGTCAGGATGGCTGAGCGGTCTAAGTCGCGGCGTTCGGGTCGCAGTCCCCACTGGAGGCGAGGGTTCGAATCCCAGAGATTCCCCCATAGGAATGAATGGTCGAAATGCCCCATTGAAATGAATGGCGGGCTACCAGGTGTCGAAGTCCCCCATTGGACATTGGAAGGAAAGAGCTGTCAGGATGGCTGAGCGGTCTAAGTCGCTGTGTTCGGGTCGCAGTCCCCACTGGAGGCGAGGTTTGAATCCCAGAGATTCCCCCATAGGAATGAATGGTCGAAATGCCCCATTGAAATGAATGGCGGGCTACCAGGTGTCAAAGTCCCCCATTGAACCTGGGAAGGAAAGAGCTGTCAGGATGGCCGAGCGGTCTAAGTCGCTGCGCTCGGGTCGCAGTCCCCACTGGAGGCGCGGGTTCGAATCCCAGAGATTCCCCCATAGGAATGAATGGTCGAAATGCCCAATTGAAATGAATGGCGGGCTACCAGGTGTCAAAGTCCCCCAATGAACCTGGTAAGGAAAGAGCTGTCAGGATGGCTGAGCGGTCTAAGTCGCTGCGTTCGGGTCGCAGTCCCCACTGGAGGCGAGGGTTCGAATCCCAGAGATTCCCCCATAGGAATGAATGGTCGAAATGCCCCATTGAAATGAATGGCGGGCTACCAGGTGTCGAAGTCCCCCATTGGACATTGGAAGGAAAGAGCTGTCAGGATGGCTGAGCGGTCTAAGTCGCTGTGTTCGGGTCGCAGTCCCCGCTGGAGGCGTGGTTTCGAATCCCAGAGATTCCCCCATAGGAATGAATGATCGAAATGCCCCATTGAAATGAATGGCGGGCTACCAGGTGTCAAAGTCCCCCAATGGACATTGGAAGGAAAGAGCTGTCAGGATGGCTGAGCGGTCTAAGTCGCTGCGTTCGGGTCGCAGTCCCCACTGGAGGCGAGGGTTCGAATCCCAGAGATTCCCCCATAGGAATGAATGGTCGAAATGCCCCATTGAAATGAATGGCGGGCTACCAGGTGTCAAAGTAACCACATGGACATTGGAAGGAAAGAGCTGTCAGGATGGCTGAGCGGTCTAAGTCGCTGTGTTCGGGTCGCAGTCCCCACTGGAGGCGTGGGTTCGAATCCCAGAGATTCCCCCATAGGAATGAATGGTCGAAATGCCCCATTGAAATGAATGGCGGGCTACCAGGTGTCAAAGTCCCCCAATGGACATTGGAAGGAAAGAGCTGTCAGGATGGTGAGCGGTCTAAGTCGCTGCGTTCGGGTCGCAGTCCCCACTGGAGGCGTGGGTTCGAATCCCAGAGATTCCCCCATAGGAATGAATGGTCGAAATGCCCCATTGAAATGAATGGCGGGCTACCAGGTGTCAAAGTCCCCCAATGAACCTGGGAAGGAAAGAGCTGTCAGGATGGCCGAGCGGTCTAAGTCGCTGCGCTCGGGTCGCAGTCCCCACTGGAGGCGCGGGTTCGAATCCCAGAGATTCCCCCATAGGAATGAATGGTCGAAATGCCCAATTGAAATGAATGGCGGGCTACCAGGTGTCAAAGTCCCCCAATGAACCTGGGAAGGAAAGAGCTGTCAGGATGGCTGAGCGGTCTAAGTCGCTGCGTTCGGGTCGCAGTCCCCACTGGAGGCGAGGGTTCGAATCCCAGAGATTCCCCCATAGGAATGAATGGTCGAAATGCCCCATTGAAATGAATGGCGGGCTACCAGGTGTCAAAGTCCCCCATTGAACATTGGAAGGAAAGAGCTGTCAGGATGGCTGAGCGGTCTAAGTCGCTGTGTTCGGGTCGCAGTCCCCACTGGAGGCGAGGTTTGAATCCCAGAGATTCCCCCATAGGAATGAATGGTCGAAATGCCCCATTGAAATGAATGGCGGGCTACCAGGTGTCAAAGTCCCCCATTGAACCTGGGAAGGAAAGAGCTGTCAGGATGGCCGAGCGGTCTAAGTCGCTGCGCTCGGGTCGCAGTCCCCACTGGAGGCGCGGGTTCGAATCCCAGAGATTCCCCCATAGGAATGAATGGTCGAAATGCCCAATTGAAATGAATGGCGGGCTACCAGGTGTCAAAGTCCCCCAATGAACCTGGTAAGGAAAGAGCTGTCAGGATGGCTGAGCGGTCTAAGTCGCTGCGTTCGGGTCGCAGTCCCCACTGGAGGCGAGGGTTCGAATCCCAGAGATTCCCCCATAGGAATGAATGGTCGAAATGCCCAATTGAAATGAATGGCGGGCTACCAGGTGTCGAAGTCCCCCATTGGACATTGGAAGGAAAGAGCTGTCAGGATGGCTGAGCGGTCTAAGTCGCTGTGTTCGGGTCGCAGTCCCCACTGGAGGCGTGGTTTCGAATCCCAGAGATTCCCCCATAGGAATGAATGGTCGAAATGCCCCATTGAAATGAATGGCGGGCTACCAGGTGTCAAAGTCCCCCAATGGACATTGGAAGGAAAGAGCTGTCAGGATGGCTGAGCGGTCTAAGTCGCTGCGTTCGGGTCGCAGTCCCCACTGGAGGCGAGGGTTCGAATCCCAGAGATTCCCCCATAGGAATGAATGGTCGAAATGCCCCATTGAAATGAATGGCGGGCTACCAGGTGTCAAAGTCCCCACATGGACATTGGAAGGAAAGAGCTGTCAGGATGGCTGAGCGGTCTAAGTCGCTGTGTTCGGGTCGCAGTCCCCACTGGAGGCGTGGGTTCGAATCCCAGAGATTCCCCCATAGGAATGAATGGTCGAAATGCCCCATTGAAATGAATGGCGGGCTACCAGGTGTCAAAGTCCCCCAATGGACATTGGAAGGAAAGAGCTGTCAGGATGGTGAGCGGTCTAAGTCGCTGCGTTCGGGTCGCAGTCCCCACTGGAGGCGTGGGTTCGAATCCCAGAGATTCCCCCATAGGAATGAATGGTCGAAATGCCCCATTGAAATGAATGGCGGGCTACCAGGTGTCAAAGTCCCCCAATGAACCTGGGAAGGAAAGAGCTGTCAGGATGGCCGAGCGGTCTAAGTCGCTGCGCTCGGGTCGCAGTCCCCACTGGAGGCGCGGGTTCGAATCCCAGAGATTCCCCCATAGGAATGAATGGTCGAAATGCCCAATTGAAATGAATGGCGGGCTACCAGGTGTCAAAGTCCCCCAATGAACCTGGGAAGGAAAGAGCTGTCAGGATGGCTGAGCGGTCTAAGTCGCTGCGTTCGGGTCGCAGTCCCCACTGGAGGCGAGGGTTCGAATCCCAGAGATTCCCCCATAGGAATGAATGGTCGAAATGCCCCATTGAAATGAATGGCGGGCTACCAGGTGTCGAAGTCCCCCATTGGACATTGGAAGGAAAGAGCTGTCAGGATGGCTGAGCGGTCTAAGTCGCTGTGTTCGGGTCGCAGTCCCCACTGGAGGCGTGGTTTCGAATCCCAGAGATTCCCCCATAGGAATGAATGGTCGAAATGCCCCATTGAAATGAATGGCGGGCTACCAGGTGTCAAAGTCCCCCAATGGACATTGGAAGGAAAGAGCTGTCAGGATGGCTGAGCGGTCTAAGTCGCTGCGTTCGGGTCGCAGTCCCCACTGGAGGCGAGGGTTCGAATCCCAGAGATTCCCCCATAGGAATGAATGGTCGAAATGCCCCATTGAAATGAATGGCGGGCTACCAGGTGTCAAAGTCCCCACATGGACATTGGAAGGAAAGAGCTGTCAGGATGGCTGAGCGGTCTAAGTCGCTGTGTTCGAGTCGCAGTCCCCACTGGAGGCGTGGGTTCGAATCCCAGAGATTCCCCCATAGGAATGAATGGTCGAAATGCCCCATTGAAATGAATGGCGGGCTACCAGGTGTCAAAGTCCCCCAATGGACATTGGAAGGAAAGAGCTGTCAGGATGGTGAGCGGTCTAAGTCGCTGCGTTCGGGTCGCAGTCCCCACTGGAAGCGTGGGTTCGAATCCCAGAGATTCCCCCATAGGAATGAATGGTCGAAATGCCCCATTGAAATGAATGGCGGGCTACCAGGTGTCAAAGTCCCCCATTGAACCTGGGAAGGAAAGAGCTGTCAGGATGGCTGAGCGGTCTATGTCGCTGCGTTCGGGTCGCAGTCCCCACTGGAGGCGAGGGTTCGAATCCCAGAGATTCCCCCATAGGAATGAATGGTCGAAATGCCCCATTGAAATGAATGGCGGGCTACCAGGTGTCAAAGTCCCCCATTGGACATTGGAAGGAAAGAGCTGTCAGGATGGCTGAGCGGTCTAAGTCGCTGCGTTCGGGTCGCAGTCCCCACTGGAAGCGTGGGTTCGAATCCCAGAGATTCCCCCATAGGAATGAATGGTCGAAATGCCCCATTGAAATGAATGGCGGGCTACCAGGTGTCAAAGTCCCCCATTGAACCTGGGAAGGAAAGAGCTGTCAGGATGGCTGAGCGGTCTATGTCGCTGCGTTCGGGTCGCAGTCCCCACTGGAGGCGAGGGTTCGAATCCCAGAGATTCCCCCATAGGAATGAATGGTCGAAATGCCCCATTGAAATGAATGGCGGGCTACCAGGTGTCAAAGTCCCCCATTGGACATTGGAAGGAAAGAGCTGTCAGGATGGCTGAGCGGTCTAAGTCGCTGCGTTCGGGTCGCAGTCCCCACTGGAGGCGAGGGTTCGAATCCCAGAGATTCCCCCATAGGAATGAATGGTCGAAATGCCCCATTGAAATGAATGGCGGGCTACCAGGTGTCGAAGTCCCCCATTGGACATTGGAAGGAAAGAGCTGTCAGGATGGCTGAGCGGTCTAAGTCGCTGTGTTCGGGTCGCAGTCCCCACTGGAGGCATGGTTTCGAATCCCAGAGATTCCCCCATAGGAATGAATGGTCGAAATGCCCCATTGAAATGAATGGCGGGCTACCAGGTGTCAAAGTCCCCCAATGAACCTGGGAAGGAAAGAGCTGTCAGGATGGCCGAGCGGTCTAAGTCGCTGCGCTCGGGTCGCAGTCCCCACTGGAGGCGCGGGTTCGAATCCCAGAGATTCCCCCATAGGAATGAATGGTCGAAATGCCCCATTGAAATGAATGGCGGGCTACCAGGTGTCAAAGTCCCCCATTGAACATTGGAAGGAAAGAGCTGTCAGGATGGCTGAGCGGTCTAAGTCGCTGTGTTCGGGTCGCAGTCCCCACTGGAGGCGTGCGTTCGAATCCCAGAGATTCCCCCATAGGAATGAATGGTCGAAATGCCCCATTGAAATGAATGGCGGGCTACCAGGTGTCAAAGTCCCCAATTGAACCTGGGAAGGAAAGAGCTGTCAGGATGGCCGAGCGGTCTAAGTCGCTGTGTTCGGGTCGCAGTCCCCACTGGAGGCGTGGGTTCGAATCCCAGAGATTCCCCCATAGGAATGAATGATCGAAATGCCCCATTGAAATGAATGGCGGGCTACCAGGTGTCAAAGTCCCCCAATGGACATTGGAAGGAAAGAGCTGTCAGGATGGCTGAGCGGTCTAAGTCGCTGCGTTCGGGTCGCAGTCCCCACTGGAGGCGAGGGTTCGAATCCCAGAGATTCCCCCATAGGAATGAATGGTCGAAATGCCCCATTGAAATGAATGGCGGGCTACCAGGTGTCAAAGTCCCCACATGGACATTGGAAGGAAAGAGCTGTCAGGATGGCTGAGCGGTCTAAGTCGCTGTGTTCGGGTCGCAGTCCCCACTGGAGGCGTGGGTTCGAATCCCAGAGATTCCCCCATAGGAATGAATGGTCGAAATGCCCCATTGAAATGAATGGCGGGCTACCAGGTGTCAAAGTCCCCCAATGGACATTGGAAGGAAAGAGCTGTCAGGATGGTGAGCGGTCTAAGTCGCTGCGTTCGGGTCGCAGTCCCCACTGGAGGCGTGGGTTCGAATCCCAGAGATTCCCCCATAGGAATGAATGGTCGAAATGCCCCATTGAAATGAATGGCGGGCTACCAGGTGTCAAAGTCCCCCAATGAACCTGGGAAGGAAAGAGCTGTCAGGATGGCCGAGCGGTCTAAGTCGCTGCGCTCGGGTCGCAGTCCCCACTGGAGGCGCGGGTTCGAATCCCAGAGATTCCCCCATAGGAATGAATGGTCGAAATGCCCAATTGAAATGAATGGCGGGCTACCAGGTGTCAAAGTCCCCCAATGAACCTGGGAAGAAAAGAGCTGTCAGGATGGCTGAGCGGTCTAAGTCGCTGCGTTCGGGTCGCAGTCCCCACTGGAGGCGAGGGTTCGAATCCCAGAGATTCCCCCATAGGAATGAATGGTCGAAATGCCCCATTGAAATGAATGGCGGGCTACCAGGTGTCAAAGTCCCCCATTGAACCTGGGAAGGAAAGAGCTGTCAGGATGGCCGAGCGGTCTAAGTCGCTGTGTTCGGGTCGCAGTCCCCACTGGAGGCGTGGGTTCGAATCCCAGAGATTCCCCCATAGGAATGAATGGTCGAAATGCCCCATTGAAATGAATGGCGGGCTACCAGGTGTCAAAGTCCCCCAATGGACATTGGAAGGAAAGAGCTGTCAGGATGGTGAGCGGTCTAAGTCGCTGCGTTCGGGTCGCAGTCCCCACTGGAGGCGTGGGTTCGAATCCCAGAGATTCCCCCATAGGAATGAATGGTCGAAATGCCCCATTGAAATGAATGGCGGGCTACCAGGTGTCAAAGTCCCCCAATGAACCTGGGAAGGAAAGAGCTGTCAGGATGGCCGAGCGGTCTAAGTCGCTGCGCTCGGGTCGCAGTCCCCACTGGAGGCGCGGGTTCGAATCCCAGAGATTCCCCCATAGGAATGAATGGTCGAAATGCCCAATTGAAATGAATGGCGGGCTACCAGGTGTCAAAGTCCCCCAATGAACCTGGGAAGAAAAGAGCTGTCAGGATGGCTGAGCGGTCTAAGTCGCTGCGTTCGGGTCGCAGTCCCCACTGGAGGCGAGGGTTCGAATCCCAGAGATTCCCCCATAGGAATGAATGGTCGAAATGCCCCATTGAAATGAATGGCGGGCTACCAGGTGTCAAAGTCCCCCATTGAACATTGGAAGGAAAGAGCTGTCAGGATGGCTGAGCGGTCTAAGTCGCTGTGTTCGGGTCGCAGTCCCCACTGGAGGCGAGGTTTGAATCCCAGAGATTCCCCCATAGGAATGAATGGTCGAAATGCCCCATTGAAATGAATGGCGGGCTACCAGGTGTCAAAGTCCCCCATTGAACCTGGGAAGGAAAGAGCTGTCAGGATGGCCGAGCGGTCTAAGTCGCTGCGCTCGGGTCGCAGTCCCCACTGGAGGCGCGGGTTCGAATCCCAGAGATTCCCCCATAGGAATGAATGGTCGAAATGCCCAATTGAAATGAATGGCGGGCTACCAGGTGTCAAAGTCCCCCAATGAACCTGGTAAGGAAAGAGCTGTCAGGATGGCTGAGCGGTCTAAGTCGCTGCGTTCGGGTCGCAGTCCCCACTGGAGGCGAGGGTTCGAATCCCAGAGATTCCCCCATAGGAATGAATGGTCGAAATGCCCAATTGAAATGAATGGCGGGCTACCAGGTGTCGAAGTCCCCCATTGGACATTGGAAGGAAAGAGCTGTCAGGATGGCTGAGCGGTCTAAGTCGCTGTGTTCGGGTCGCAGTCCCCACTGGAGGCGTGGTTTCGAATCCCAGAGATTCCCCCATAGGAATGAATGGTCGAAATGCCCCATTGAAATGAATGGCGGGCTACCAGGTGTCAAAGTCCCCCAATGGACATTGGAAGGAAAGAGCTGTCAGGATGGCTGAGCGGTCTAAGTCGCTGCGTTCGGGTCGCAGTCCCCACTGGAGGCGAGGGTTCGAATCCCAGAGATTCCCCCATAGGAATGAATGGTCGAAATGCCCCATTGAAATGAATGGCGGGCTACCAGGTGTCAAAGTCCCCACATGGACATTGGAAGGAAAGAGCTGTCAGGATGGCTGAGCGGTCTAAGTCGCTGTGTTCGGGTCGCAGTCCCCACTGGAGGCGTGGGTTCGAATCCCAGAGATTCCCCCATAGGAATGAATGGTCGAAATGCCCCATTGAAATGAATGGCGGGCTACCAGGTGTCAAAGTCCCCCAATGGACATTGGAAGGAAAGAGCTGTCAGGATGGTGAGCGGTCTAAGTCGCTGCGTTCGGGTCGCAGTCCCCACTGGAGGCGTGGGTTCGAATCCCAGAGATTCCCCCATAGGAATGAATGGTCGAAATGCCCCATTGAAATGAATGGCGGGCTACCAGGTGTCAAAGTCCCCCAATGAACCTGGGAAGGAAAGAGCTGTCAGGATGGCCGAGCGGTCTAAGTCGCTGCGCTCGGGTCGCAGTCCCCACTGGAGGCGCGGGTTCGAATCCCAGAGATTCCCCCATAGGAATGAATGGTCGAAATGCCCAATTGAAATGAATGGCGGGCTACCAGGTGTCAAAGTCCCCCAATGAACCTGGGAAGGAAAGAGCTGTCAGGATGGCTGAGCGGTCTAAGTCGCTGCGTTCGGGTCGCAGTCCCCACTGGAGGCGAGGGTTCGAATCCCAGAGATTCCCCCATAGGAATGAATGGTCGAAATGCCCCATTGAAATGAATGGCGGGCTACCAGGTGTCAAAGTCCCCCATTGAACATTGGAAGGAAAGAGCTGTCAGGATGGCTGAGCGGTCTAAGTCGCTGCGTTCGGGTCGCAGTCCCCACTGGAGGCGAGGGTTCGAATCCCAGAGATTCCCCCATAGGAATGAATGGTCGAAATGCCCCATTGAAATGAATGGCGGGCTACCAGGTGTCGAAGTCCCCCATTGGACTTTGGAAGGAAAGAGCTGTCAGGATGGCTGAGCGGTCTAAGTCGCTGTGTTCGGGTCGCAGTCCCCACTGGAGGCGTGGTTTCGAATCCCAGAGATTCCCCCATAGGAATGAATGGTCGAAATGCCCCATTGAAATGAATGGCGGGCTACCAGGTGTCAAAGTCCCCCAATGGACATTGGAAGGAAAGAGCTGTCAGGATGGCTGAGCGGTCTAAGTCGCTGCGTTCGGGTCGCAGTCCCCACTGGAGGCGAGGGTTCGAATCCCAGAGATTCCCCCATAGGAATGAATGGTCGAAATGCCCCATTGAAATGAATGGCGGGCTACCAGGTGTCAAAGTCCCCACATGGACATTGGAAGGAAAGAGCTGTCAGGATGGCTGAGCGGTCTAAGTCGCTGTGTTCGAGTCGCAGTCCCCACTGGAGGCGTGGGTTCGAATCCCAGAGATTCCCCCATAGGAATGAATGGTCGAAATGCCCCATTGAAATGAATGGCGGGCTACCAGGTGTCAAAGTCCCCCAATGGACATTGGAAGGAAAGAGCTGTCAGGATGGTGAGCGGTCTAAGTCGCTGCGTTCGGGTCGCAGTCCCCACTGGAAGCGTGGGTTCGAATCCCAGAGATTCCCCCATAGGAATGAATGGTCGAAATGCCCCATTGAAATGAATGGCGGGCTACCAGGTGTCAAAGTCCCCCATTGAACCTGGGAAGGAAAGAGCTGTCAGGATGGCTGAGCGGTCTATGTCGCTGCGTTCGGGTCGCAGTCCCCACTGGAGGCGAGGGTTCGAATCCCAGAGATTCCCCCATAGGAATGAATGGTCGAAATGCCCCATTGAAATGAATGGCGGGCTACCAGGTGTCAAAGTCCCCCAATGAACCTGGGAAGGAAAGAGCTGTCAGGATGGCCGAGCGGTCTAAGTCGCTGCGCTCGGGTCGCAGTCCCCACTGGAGGCGCGGGTTCGAATCCCAGAGATTCCCCCATAGGAATGAATGGTCGAAATGCCCCATTGAAATGAATGGCGGGCTACCAGGTGTCAAAGTCCCCCATTGAACATTGGAAGGAAAGAGCTGTCAGGATGGCTGAGCGGTCTAAGTCGCTGTGTTCGGGTCGCAGTCCCCACTGGAGGCGTGCGTTCGAATCCCAGAGATTCCCCCATAGGAATGAATGGTCGAAATGCCCCATTGAAATGAATGGCGGGCTACCAGGTGTCAAAGTCCCCCATTGAACCTGGGAAGGAAAGAGCTGTCAGGATGGCCGAGCGGTCTAAGTCGCTGTGTTCGGGTCGCAGTCCCCACTGGAGGCGTGGGTTCGAATCCCAGAGATTCCCCCATAGGAATGAATGATCGAAATGCCCCATTGAAATGAATGGCGGGCTACCAGGTGTCAAAGTCCCCCAATGGACATTGGAAGGAAAGAGCTGTCAGGATGGCTGAGCGGTCTAAGTCGCTGCGTTCGGGTCGCAGTCCCCACTGGAGGCGAGGGTTCGAATCCCAGAGATTCCCCCATAGGAATGAATGGTCGAAATGCCCCATTGAAATGAATGGCGGGCTACCAGGTGTCAAAGTCCCCACATGGACATTGGAAGGAAAGAGCTGTCAGGATGGCTGAGCGGTCTAAGTCGCTGTGTTCGGGTCGCAGTCCCCACTGGAGGCGTGGGTTCGAATCCCAGAGATTCCCCCATAGGAATGAATGGTCGAAATGCCCCATTGAAATGAATGGCGGGCTACCAGGTGTCAAAGTCCCCCAATGGACATTGGAAGGAAAGAGCTGTCAGGATGGTGAGCGGTCTAAGTCGCTGCGTTCGGGTCGCAGTCCCCACTGGAGGCGTGGGTTCGAATCCCAGAGATTCCCCCATAGGAATGAATGGTCGAAATGCCCCATTGAAATGAATGGCGGGCTACCAGGTGTCAAAGTCCCCCAATGAACCTGGGAAGGAAAGAGCTGTCAGGATGGCCGAGCGGTCTAAGTCGCTGCGCTCGGGTCGCAGTCCCCACTGGAGGCGCGGGTTCGAATCCCAGAGATTCCCCCATAGGAATGAATGGTCGAAATGCCCAATTGAAATGAATGGCGGGCTACCAGGTGTCAAAGTCCCCCAATGAACCTGGGAAGGAAAGAGCTGTCAGGATGGCTGAGCGGTCTAAGTCGCTGCGTTCGGGTCGCAGTCCCCACTGGAGGCGAGGGTTCGAATCCCAGAGATTCCCCCATAGGAATGAATGGTCGAAATGCCCCATTGAAATGAATGGCGGGCTACCAGGTGTCAAAGTCCCCCATTGAACATTGGAAGGAAAGAGCTGTCAGGATGGCTGAGCGGTCTAAGTCGCTGTGTTCGGGTCGCAGTCCCCACTGGAGGCGAGGTTTGAATCCCAGAGATTCCCCCATAGGAATGAATGGTCGAAATGCCCCATTGAAATGAATGGCGGGCTACCAGGTGTCAAAGTCCCCCATTGAACCTGGGAAGGAAAGAGCTGTCAGGATGGCCGAGCGGTCTAAGTCGCTGCGCTCGGGTCGCAGTCCCCACTGGAGGCGCGGGTTCGAATCCCAGAGATTCCCCCATAGGAATGAATGGTCGAAATGCCCAATTGAAATGAATGGCGGGCTACCAGGTGTCAAAGTCCCCCAATGAACCTGGTAAGGAAAGAGCTGTCAGGATGGCTGAGCGGTCTAAGTCGCTGCGTTCGGGTCGCAGTCCCCACTGGAGGCGAGGGTTCGAATCCCAGAGATTCCCCCATAGGAATGAATGGTCGAAATGCCCAATTGAAATGAATGGCGGGCTACCAGGTGTCGAAGTCCCCCATTGGACATTGGAAGGAAAGAGCTGTCAGGATGGCTGAGCGGTCTAAGTCGCTGTGTTCGGGTCGCAGTCCCCACTGGAGGCGTGGTTTCGAATCCCAGAGATTCCCCCATAGGAATGAATGGTCGAAATGCCCCATTGAAATGAATGGCGGGCTACCAGGTGTCAAAGTCCCCCAATGGACATTGGAAGGAAAGAGCTGTCAGGATGGCTGAGCGGTCTAAGTCGCTGCGTTCGGGTCGCAGTCCCCACTGGAGGCGAGGGTTCGAATCCCAGAGATTCCCCCATAGGAATGAATGGTCGAAATGCCCCATTGAAATGAATGGCGGGCTACCAGGTGTCAAAGTCCCCACATGGACATTGGAAGGAAAGAGCTGTCAGGATGGCTGAGCGGTCTAAGTCGCTGTGTTCGGGTCGCAGTCCCCACTGGAGGCGTGGGTTCGAATCCCAGAGATTCCCCCATAGGAATGAATGGTCGAAATGCCCCATTGAAATGAATGGCGGGCTACCAGGTGTCAAAGTCCCCCAATGGACATTGGAAGGAAAGAGCTGTCAGGATGGTGAGCGGTCTAAGTCGCTGCGTTCGGGTCGCAGTCCCCACTGGAGGCGTGGGTTCGAATCCCAGAGATTCCCCCATAGGAATGAATGGTCGAAATAACCCATTGAAATGAATGGCGGGCTACCAGGTGTCAAAGTCCCCCAATGAACCTGGGAAGGAAAGAGCTGTCAGGATGGCCGAGCGGTCTAAGTCGCTGCGCTCGGGTCGCAGTCCCCACTGGAGGCGCGGGTTCGAATCCCAGAGATTCCCCCATAGGAATGAATGGTCGAAATGCCCAATTGAAATGAATGGCGGGCTACCAGGTGTCAAAGTCCCCCAATGAACCTGGGAAGGAAAGAGCTGTCAGGATGGCTGAGCGGTCTAAGTCGCTGCGTTCGGGTCGCAGTCCCCACTGGAGGCGAGGGTTCGAATCCCAGAGATTCCCCCATAGGAATGAATGGTCGAAATGCCCCATTGAAATGAATGGCGGGCTACCAGGTGTCAAAGTCCCCCATTGAACATTGGAAGGAAAGAGCTGTCAGGATGGCTGAGCGGTCTAAGTCGCTGCGTTCGGGTCGCAGTCCCCACTGGAGGCGAGGGTTCGAATCCCAGAGATTCCCCCATAGGAATGAATGGTCGAAATGCCCCATTGAAATGAATGGCGGGCTACCAGGTGTCGAAGTCCCCCATTGGACATTGGAAGGAAAGAGCTGTCAGGATGGCTGAGCGGTCTAAGTCGCTGTGTTCGGGTCGCAGTCCCCACTGGAGGCGTGGTTTCGAATCCCAGAGATTCCCCCATAGGAATGAATGGTCGAAATGCCCCATTGAAATGAATGGCGGGCTACCAGGTGTCAAAGTCCCCCAATGGACATTGGAAGGAAAGAGCTGTCAGGATGGCTGAGCGGTCTAAGTCGCTGCGTTCGGGTCGCAGTCCCCACTGGAGGCGAGGGTTCGAATCCCAGAGATTCCCCCATAGGAATGAATGGTCGAAATGCCCCATTGAAATGAATGGCGGGCTACCAGGTGTCAAAGTCCCCACATGGACATTGGAAGGAAAGAGCTGTCAGGATGGCTGAGCGGTCTAAGTCGCTGTGTTCGAGTCGCAGTCCCCACTGGAGGCGTGGGTTCGAATCCCAGAGATTCCCCCATAGGAATGAATGGTCGAAATGCCCCATTGAAATGAATGGCGGGCTACCAGGTGTCAAAGTCCCCCAATGGACATTGGAAGGAAAGAGCTGTCAGGATGGTGAGCGGTCTAAGTCGCTGCGTTCGGGTCGCAGTCCCCACTGGAAGCGTGGGTTCGAATCCCAGAGATTCCCCCATAGGAATGAATGGTCGAAATGCCCCATTGAAATGAATGGCGGGCTACCAGGTGTCAAAGTCCCCCATTGAACCTGGGAAGGAAAGAGCTGTCAGGATGGCTGAGCGGTCTATGTCGCTGCGTTCGGGTCGCAGTCCCCACTGGAGGCGAGGGTTCGAATCCCAGAGATTCCCCCATAGGAATGAATGGTCGAAATGCCCCATTGAAATGAATGGCGGGCTACCAGGTGTCAAAGTCCCCCATTGGACATTGGAAGGAAAGAGCTGTCAGGATGGCTGAGCGGTCTAAGTCGCTGCGTTCGGGTCGCAGTCCCCACTGGAAGCGTGGGTTCGAATCCCAGAGATTCCCCCATAGGAATGAATGGTCGAAATGCCCCATTGAAATGAATGGCGGGCTACCAGGTGTCAAAGTCCCCCATTGAACCTGGGAAGGAAAGAGCTGTCAGGATGGCTGAGCGGTCTATGTCGCTGCGTTCGGGTCGCAGTCCCCACTGGAGGCGAGGGTTCGAATCCCAGAGATTCCCCCATAGGAATGAATGGTCGAAATGCCCCATTGAAATGAATGGCGGGCTACCAGGTGTCAAAGTCCCCCATTGGACATTGGAAGGAAAGAGCTGTCAGGATGGCTGAGTGGTCTAAGTCGCTGCGTTCGGGTCGCAGTCCCCACTGGAGGCGAGGGTTCGAATCCCAGAGATTCCCCCATAGGAATGAATGGTCGAAATGCCCCATTGAAATGAATGGCGGGCTACCAGGTGTCGAAGTCCCCCATTGGACATTGGAAGGAAAGAGCTGTCAGGATGGCTGAGCGGTCTAAGTCGCTGTGTTCGGGTCGCAGTCCCCACTGGAGGCGTGGTTTCGAATCCCAGAGATTCCCCCATAGGAATGAATGGTCGAAATGCCCCATTGAAATGAATGGCGGGCTACCAGGTGTCAAAGTCCCCCAATGAACCTGGGAAGGAAAGAGCTGTCAGGATGGCCGAGCGGTCTAAGTCGCTGCGCTCGGGTCGCAGTCCCCACTGGAGGCGCGGGTTCGAATCCCAGAGATTCCCCCATAGGAATGAATGGTCGAAATGCCCCATTGAAATGAATGGCGGGCTACCAGGTGTCAAAGTCCCCCATTGAACATTGGAAGGAAAGAGCTGTCAGGATGGCTGAGCGGTCTAAGTCGCTGTGTTCGGGTCGCAGTCCCCACTGGAGGCGTGCGTTCGAATCCCAGAGATTCCCCCATAGGAATGAATGGTCGAAATGCCCCATTGAAATGAATGGCGGGCTACCAGGTGTCAAAGTCCCCCATTGAACCTGGGAAGGAAAGAGCTGTCAGGATGGCCGAGTGGTCTAAGTCGCTGTGTTCGGGTCGCAGTCCCCACTGGAGGCGTGGGTTCGAATCCCAGAGATTCCCCCATAGGAATGAATGGTCGAAATGCCCCATTGAAATGAATGGCGGGCTACCAGGTGTCAAAGTCCCCCAATGGACATTGGAAGGAAAGAGCTGTGAGGATGGCTGAGCGGTCTAAGTCGCTGCGTTCGGGTCGCAGTCCCCACTGGAGGCGTGGGTTCGAATCCCAGAGATTCCCCCATAGGAATGAATGGTCGAAATGCCCCATTGAAATGAATGGCGGGCTACCAGGTGTCAAAGTCCCCCAATGGACATTGGAAGGAAAGAGCTGTCAGGATGGCTGAGCGGTCTAAGTCGCTGCATTCGGGTCGCAGTCCCCACTGGAGGCGAGGGTTCGAATCCCAGAGATTCCCCCATAGGAATGAATGGTCGAAAAGCTCCATTGAAATGAATGGCGGGCTACCAGGTGTCAAAGTCCCCCAATGGACATTGGAAGGAAAGAGCTGTCAGGATGGCTGAGCGGTCTAAGTCGCTGCGTTCGGGTCGCAGTCCCCACTGGAGGCGTGGGTTCGAATCCCAGAGATTCCCCCATAGGAATGAATGGTCGAAATGCCCCATTGAAATGAATGGCAGGCTACCAGGTGTCAAAGTCCCCCAATGGACATTGGAAGGAAAGAGCTGTCAGGATGGCTGAGCGGTCTAAGTCGCTGCATTCGGGTCGCAGTCCCCACTGGAGGCGAGGGTTCGAATCCCAGAGATTCCCCCATAGGAATGAATGGTCGAAAAGCTCCATTGAAATGAATGGCGGGCTACCAGGTGTCAAAGTCCCCACATGGACATTGGAAGGAAAGAGCTGTCAGGATGGCTGAGCGGTCTAAGTCGCTGCGTTCGGGTCGCAGTCCCCACTGGAGGCGTGGGTTCGAATCCCAGAGATTCCCCCATAGGAATGAATGGTCGAAATGCCCCATTGAAATGAATGGCGGGCTACCAGGTGTCAAAGTCCCCCATTGAACCTGGGAAGGAAAGAGCTGTCAGGATGGCTGAGCGGTCTAAGTCGCGGCGTTCGGGTCGCAGTCCCCACTGGAGGCGAGGGTTCGAATCCCAGAGATTCCCCCATAGGAATGAATGGTCGAAATGCCCCATTGAAATGAATGGCGGGCTACCAGGTGTCGAAGTCCCCCATTGAACATTGGAAGGAAAGAGCTGTCAGGATGGCTGAGCGGTCTAAGTCGCTGTGTTCGGGTCGCAGTCCCCACTGGAGGCGAGGTTTGAATCCCAGAGATTCCCCCATAGGAATGAATGGTCGAAATGCCCCATTGAAATGAATGGCGGGCTACCAGGTGTCAAAGTCCCCCATTGAACCTGGGAAGGAAAGAGCTGTCAGGATGGCCGAGCGGTCTAAGTCGCTGCGCTCGGGTCGCAGTCCCCACTGGAGGCGTGGTTTCGAATCCCAGAGATTCCCCCATAGGAATGAATGGTCGAAATGCCCCATTGAAATGAATGGCGGGCTACCAGGTGTCAAAGTCCCCCAATGGACATTGGAAGGAAAGAGCTGTCAGGATGGCTGAGCGGTCTAAGTCGCTGCGTTCGGGTCGCAGTCCCCACTGGAGGCGAGGGTTCGAATCCCAGAGATTCCCCCATAGGAATGAATGGTCGAAATGCCCCATTGAAATGAATGGCGGGCTACCAGGTGTCAAAGTCCCCACATGGACATTGGAAGGAAAGAGCTGTCAGGATGGCTGAGCGGTCTAAGTCGCTGTGTTCGGGTCGCAGTCCCCACTGGAGGCGTGGGTTCGAATCCCAGAGATTCCCCCATAGGAATGAATGGTCGAAATGCCCCATTGAAATGAATGGCGGGCTACCAGGTGTCAAAGTCCCCCAATGGACATTGGAAGGAAAGAGCTGTCAGGATGGTGAGCGGTCTAAGTCGCTGCGTTCGGGTCGCAGTCCCCACTGGAGGCGTGGGTTCGAATCCCAGAGATTCCCCCATAGGAATGAATGGTCGAAATGCCCCATTGAAATGAATGGCGGGCTACCAGGTGTCAAAGTCCCCCAATGAACCTGGGAAGGAAAGAGCTGTCAGGATGGCCGAGCGGTCTAAGTCGCTGCGCTCGGGTCGCAGTCCCCACTGGAGGCGCGGGTTCGAATCCCAGAGATTCCCCCATAGGAATGAATGGTCGAAATGCCCAATTGAAATGAATGGCGGGCTACCAGGTGTCAAAGTCCCCCAATGAACCTGGGAAGGAAAGAGCTGTCAGGATGGCTGAGCGGTCTAAGTCGCTGCGTTCGGGTCGCAGTCCCCACTGGAGGCGAGGGTTCGAATCCCAGAGATTCCCCCATAGGAATGAATGGTCGAAATGCCCCATTGAAATGAATGGCGGGCTACCAGGTGTCAAAGTCCCCCATTGAACATTGGAAGGAAAGAGCTGTCAGGATGGCTGAGCGGTCTAAGTCGCTGCGTTCGGGTCGCAGTCCCCACTGGAGGCGAGGGTTCGAATCCCAGAGATTCCCCCATAGGAATGAATGGTCGAAATGCCCCATTGAAATGAATGGCGGGCTACCAGGTGTCGAAGTCCCCCATTGGACATTGGAAGGAAAGAGCTGTCAGGATGGCTGAGCGGTCTAAGTCGCTGTGTTCGGGTCGCAGTCCCCACTGGAGGCGTGGTTTCGAATCCCAGAGATTCCCCCATAGGAATGAATGGTCGAAATGCCCCATTGAAATGAATGGCGGGCTACCAGGTGTCAAAGTCCCCCAATGGACATTGGAAGGAAAGAGCTGTCAGGATGGCTGAGCGGTCTAAGTCGCTGCGTTCGGGTCGCAGTCCCCACTGGAGGCGAGGGTTCGAATCCCAGAGATTCCCCCATAGGAATGAATGGTCGAAATGCCCCATTGAAATGAATGGCGGGCTACCAGGTGTCAAAGTCCCCACATGGACATTGGAAGGAAAGAGCTGTCAGGATGGCTGAGCGGTCTAAGTCGCTGTGTTCGAGTCGCAGTCCCCACTGGAGGCGTGGGTTCGAATCCCAGAGATTCCCCCATAGGAATGAATGGTCGAAATGCCCCATTGAAATGAATGGCGGGCTACCAGGTGTCAAAGTCCCCCAATGGACATTGGAAGGAAAGAGCTGTCAGGATGGTGAGCGGTCTAAGTCGCTGCGTTCGGGTCGCAGTCCCCACTGGAAGCGTGGGTTCGAATCCCAGAGATTCCCCCATAGGAATGAATGGTCGAAATGCCCCATTGAAATGAATGGCGGGCTACCAGGTGTCAAAGTCCCCCATTGAACCTGGGAAGGAAAGAGCTGTCAGGATGGCTGAGCGGTCTATGTCGCTGCGTTCGGGTCGCAGTCCCCACTGGAGGCGAGGGTTCGAATCCCAGAGATTCCCCCATAGGAATGAATGGTCGAAATGCCCCATTGAAATGAATGGCGGGCTACCAGGTGTCAAAGTCCCCCATTGGACATTGGAAGGAAAGAGCTGTCAGGATGGCTGAGCGGTCTAAGTCGCTGCGTTCGGGTCGCAGTCCCCACTGGAGGCGAGGGTTCGAATCCCAGAGATTCCCCCATAGGAATGAATGGTCGAAATGCCCCATTGAAATGAATGGCGGGCTACCAGGTGTCGAAGTCCCCCATTGGACATTGGAAGGAAAGAGCTGTCAGGATGGCTGAGCGGTCTAAGTCGCTGTGTTCGGGTCGCAGTCCCCACTGGAGGCGTGGTTTCGAATCCCAGAGATTCCCCCATAGGAATGAATGGTCGAAATGCCCCATTGAAATGAATGGCGGGCTACCAGGTGTCAAAGTCCCCCAATGAACCTGGGAAGGAAAGAGCTGTCAGGATGGCCGAGCGGTCTAAGTCGCTGCGCTCGGGTCGCAGTCCCCACTGGAGGCGCGGGTTCGAATCCCAGAGATTCCCCCATAGGAATGAATGGTCGAAATGCCCCATTGAAATGAATGGCGGGCTACCAGGTGTCAAAGTCCCCCATTGAACATTGGAAGGAAAGAGCTGTCAGGATGGCTGAGCGGTCTAAGTCGCTGTGTTCGGGTCGCAGTCCCCACTGGAGGCGTGCGTTCGAATCCCAGAGATTCCCCCATAGGAATGAATGGTCGAAATGCCCCATTGAAATGAATGGCGGGCTACCAGGTGTCAAAGTCCCCCATTGAACCTGGGAAGGAAAGAGCTGTCAGGATGGCCGAGTGGTCTAAGTCGCTGTGTTCGGGTCGCAGTCCCCACTGGAGGCGTGGGTTCGAATCCCAGAGATTCCCCCATAGGAATGAATGGTCGAAATGCCCCATTGAAATGAATGGCGGGCTACCAGGTGTCAAAGTCCCCCAATGGACATTGGAAGGAAAGAGCTGTGAGGATGGCTGAGCGGTCTAAGTCGCTGCGTTCGGGTCGCAGTCCCCACTGGAGGCGTGGGTTCGAATCCCAGAGATTCCCCCATAGGAATGAATGGTCGAAATGCCCCATTGAAATGAATGGCGGGCTACCAGGTGTCAAAGTCCCCCAATGGACATTGGAAGGAAAGAGCTGTCAGGATGGCTGAGCGGTCTAAGTCGCTGCATTCGGGTCGCAGTCCCCACTGGAGGCGAGGGTTCGAATCCCAGAGATTCCCCCATAGGAATGAATGGTCGAAAAGCTCCATTGAAATGAATGGCGGGCTACCAGGTGTCAAAGTCCCCCAATGGACATTGGAAGGAAAGAGCTGTCAGGATGGCTGAGCGGTCTAAGTCGCTGCGTTCGGGTCGCAGTCCCCACTGGAGGCGTGGGTTCGAATCCCAGAGATTCCCCCATAGGAATGAATGGTCGAAATGCCCCATTGAAATGAATGGCAGGCTACCAGGTGTCAAAGTCCCCCAATGGACATTGGAAGGAAAGAGCTGTCAGGATGGCTGAGCGGTCTAAGTCGCTGCATTCGGGTCGCAGTCCCCACTGGAGGCGAGGGTTCGAATCCCAGAGATTCCCCCATAGGAATGAATGGTCGAAAAGCTCCATTGAAATGAATGGCGGGCTACCAGGTGTCAAAGTCCCCACATGGACATTGGAAGGAAAGAGCTGTCAGGATGGCTGAGCGGTCTAAGTCGCTGCGTTCGGGTCGCAGTCCCCACTGGAGGCGTGGGTTCGAATCCCAGAGATTCCCCCATAGGAATGAATGGTCGAAATGCCCCATTGAAATGAATGGCGGGCTACCAGGTGTCAAAGTCCCCCAATGGACATTGGAAGGAAAGAGCTGTCAGGATGGCTGAGCGGTCTAAGTCGCTGCGTTCGGGTCGCAGTCCCCACTGGAAGCGTGGGTTCGAATCCCAGAGATTCCCCCATAGGAATGAATGGTCGAAATGCCCCATTGAAATGAATGGCGGGCTACCAGGTGTCAAAGTCCCCCATTGAACCTGGGAAGGAAAGAGCTGTCAGGATGGCTGAGCGGTCTAAGTCGCGGCGTTCGGGTCGCAGTCCCCACTGGAGGCGTGGGTTCGAATCCCAGAGATTCCCCCATAGGAATGAATGATCGAAATGCCCCATTGAAATGAATGGCGGGCTACCAGGTGTCAAAGTCCCCCAATGAACCTGGGAAGGAAAGAGCTGTCAGGATGGCCGAGCGGTCTAAGTCGCTGCGCTCGGGTCGCAGTCCCCACTGGAGGCGCGGGTTCGAATCCCAGAGATTCCCCCATAGGAATGAATGGTCGAAATGCCCAATTGAAATGAATGGCGGGCTACCAGGTGTCAAAGTCCCCCAATGAACCTGGGAAGGAAAGAGCTGTCAGGATGGCCGAGCGGTCTAAGTCGCTGCGCTCGGGTCGCAGTCCCCACTGGAGGCGCGGGTTCGAATCCCAGAGATTCCCCAATAGGAATGAATGGTCGAAATGCCCCATTGAAATGAATGGCGGGCTACCAGGTGTCAAAGTCCCCCATTGAACATTGGAAGGAAAGAGCTGTCAGGATGGCTGAGCGGTCTAAGTCGCTGCGTTCGGGTCGCAGTCCCCACTGGAGGCGAGGGTTCGAATCCCAGAGATTCCCCCATAGGAATGAATGGTCGAAATGCCCCATTGAAATGAATGGCGGGCTACCAGGTGTCGAAGTCCCCCATTGGACATTGGAAGGAAAGAGCTGTCAGGATGGCTGAGCGGTCTAAGTCGCTGTGTTCGGGTCGCAGTCCCCACTGGAGGCGTGGTTTCGAATCCCAGAGATTCCCCCATAGGAATGAATGGTCGAAATGCCCCATTGAAATGAATGGCGGGCTACCAGGTGTCAAAGTCCCCCAATGGACATTGGAAGGAAAGAGCTGTCAGGATGGCTGAGCGGTCTAAGTCGCTGCGTTCGGGTCGCAGTCCCCACTGGAGGCGAGGGTTCGAATCCCAGAGATTCCCCCATAGGAATGAATGGTCGAAATGCCCCATTGAAATGAATGGCGGGCTACCAGGTGTCAAAGTCCCCACATGGACATTGGAAGGAAAGAGCTGTCAGGATGGCTGAGCGGTCTAAGTCGCTGTGTTCGGGTCGCAGTCCCCACTGGAGGCGTGGGTTCGAATCCCAGAGATTCCCCCATAGGAATGAATGGTCGAAATGCCCCATTGAAATGAATGGCGGGCTACCAGGTGTCAAAGTCCCCCAATGGACATTGGAAGGAAAGAGCTGTCAGGATGGTGAGCGGTCTAAGTCGCTGCGTTCGGGTCGCAGTCCCCACTGGAAGCGTGGGTTCGAATCCCAGAGATTCCCCCATAGGAATGAATGGTCGAAATGCCCCATTGAAATGAATGGCGGGCTACCAGGTGTCAAAGTCCCCCATTGAACCTGGGAAGGAAAGAGCTGTCAGGATGGCTGAGCGGTCTATGTCACTGCGTTCGGGTCGCAGTACCCACTGGAGACGAGGGTTCGAATCCCAGAGATTCCCTCATAGGAATGAATGGTCGAAATGCCCCATTGAAATGAATGGCGGGCTACCAGGTGTCAAAGTCCCCCATTGGACATTGGAAGGAAAGAGCTGTAAGGATGGCTGAGCGGTCTAAGTCGCTGCGTTCGGGTCGCAGTCCCCACTGGAGGCGAGGGTTCGAATCCCAGAGATTTCCCCCATAGGAATGAATGGTCGAAATGCCCCATTGAAATGAATGGCGGGCTACCAGGTGTCGAAGTCCCCCATTGGACATTGGAAGGAAAGAGCTGTCAGGATGGCCGAGCGGTCTAAGTCGCTGCGCTCGGGTCGCAGTCCCCACTGGAGGCGCGGGTTCGAATCCCAGAGATTCCCCAATAGGAATGAATGGTCGAAATGCCCAATTGAAATGAATGGCGGGCTACCAGGTGTCAAACTCCCCCAATGAACCTGGTAAGGAAAGAGCTGTCAGGATGGCTGAGCGGTCTAAGTCGCTGCGTTCGGGTCGCAGTCCCCACTGGAGGCGAGGGTTCGAATCCCAGAGATTCCCCCATAGGAATGAATGGTCGAAATGCCCCATTGAAATGAATGGCGGGCTACCAGGTGTCGAAGTCCCCCATTGGACATTGGAAGGAAAGAGCTGTCAGGATGGCTGAGCGGTCTAAGTCGCTGTGTTCGGGTCGCAGTCCCCACTGGAGGCGTGGTTTCGAATCCCAGAGATTCCCCCATAGGAATGAATGGTCGAAATGCCCCATTGAAATGAATGGCGGGCTACCAGGTGTCAAAGTCCCCCAATGGACATTGGAAGGAAAGAGCTGTCAGGATGGCTGAGCGGTCTAAGTCGCTGCGTTCGGGTCGCAGTCCCCACTGGAGGCGAGGGTTCGAATCCCAGAGATTCCCCCATAGGAATGAATGGTCGAAATGCCCCATTGAAATGAATGGCGGGCTACCAGGTGTCAAAGTCCCCACATGGACATTGGAAGGAAAGAGCTGTCAGGATGGCTGAGCGGTCTAAGTCGCTGTGTTCGGGTCGCAGTCCCCACTGGAGGCGTGGGTTCGAATCCCAGAGATTCCCCCATAGGAATGAATGGTCGAAATGCCCCATTGAAATGAATGGCGGGCTACCAGGTGTCAAAGTCCCCCAATGGACATAGGAAGGAAAGAGCTGTCAGGATGGTGAGCGGTCTAAGTCGCTGCGTTCGGGTCGCAGTCCCCACTGGAGGCGTGGGTTCGAATCCCAGAGATTCCCCCATAGGAATGAATGGTCGAAATGCCCCATTGAAATGAATGGCGGGCTACCAGGTGTCAAAGTCCCCCAATGAACCTGGGAAGGAAAGAGCTGTCAGGATGGCCGAGCGGTCTAAGTCGCTGCGCTCGGGTCGCAGTCCCCACTGGAGGCGCGGGTTCGAATCCCAGAGATTCCCCCATAGGAATGAATGGTCGAAATGCCCAATTGAAATGAATGGCGGGCTACCAGGTGTCAAAGTCCCCCAATGAACCTGGGAAGGAAAGAGCTGTCAGGATGGCTGAGCGGTCTAAGTCGCTGCGTTCGGGTCGCAGTCCCCACTGGAGGCGAGGGTTCGAATCCCAGAGATTCCCCCATAGGAATGAATGGTCGAAATGCCCCATTGAAATGAATGGCGGGCTACCAGGTGTCAAAGTCCCCCATTGAACATTGGAAGGAAAGAGCTGTCAGGATGGCTGAGCGGTCTAAGTCGCTGCGTTCGGGTCGCAGTCCCCACTGGAGGCGAGGGTTCGAATCCCAGAGATTCCCCCATAGGAATGAATGGTCGAAATGCCCCATTGAAATGAATGGCGGGCTACCAGGTGTCGAAGTCCCCCATTGGACATTGGAAGGAAAGAGCTGTCAGGATGGCTGAGCGGTCTAAGTCGCTGTGTTCGGGTCGCAGTCCCCACTGGAGGCGTGGTTTCGAATCCCAGAGATTCCCCCATAGGAATGAATGGTCGAAATGCCCCATTGAAATGAATGGCGGGCTACCAGGTGTCAAAGTCCCCCAATGGACATTGGAAGGAAAGAGCTGTCAGGATGGCTGAGCGGTCTAAGTCGCTGCGTTCGGGTCGCAGTCCCCACTGGAGGCGAGGGTTCGAATCCCAGAGATTCCCCCATAGGAATGAATGGTCGAAATGCCCCATTGAAATAAATGGCGGGCTACCAGGTGTCAAAGTCCCCACATGGACATTGGAAGGAAAGAGCTGTCAGGATGGCTGAGCGGTCTAAGTCGCTGTGTTCGGGTCGCAGTCCCCACTGGAGGCGTGGGTTCGAATCCCAGAGATTCCCCCATAGGAATGAATGGTCGAAATGCCCCATTGAAATGAATGGCGGGCTACCAGGTGTCAAAGTCCCCCAATGGACATTGGAAGGAAAGAGCTGTCAGGATGGTGAGCGGTCTAAGTCGCTGCGTTCGGGTCGCAGTCCCCACTGGAAGCGTGGGTTCGAATCCCAGAGATTCCCCCATAGGAATGAATGGTCGAAATGCCCCATTGAAATGAATGGCGGGCTACCAGGTGTCAAAGTCCCCCATTGAACCTGGGAAGGAAAGAGCTGTCAGGATGGCTGAGCGGTCTATGTCGCTGCGTTCGGGTCGCAGTACCCACTGGAGGCGGTGTCAAAGTCCCCCATTGGACATTGGAAGGAAAGAGCTGTAAGGATGGCTGAGCGGTCTAAGTCGCTGCGTTCGGGTCGCAGTCCCCACTGGAGGCGAGGGTTCGAATCCCAGAGATTCCCCCATAGGAATGAATGGTCGAAATGCCCCATTGAAATGAATGGCGGGCTACCAGGTGTCGAAGTCCCCCATTGGACATTGGAAGGAAAGAGCTGTCAGGATGGCCGAGCGGTCTAAGTCGCTGCGCTCGGGTCGCAGTCCCCACTGGAGGCGCGGGTTCGAATCCCAGAGATTCCCCAATAGGAATGAATGGTCGAAATGCCCAATTGAAATGAATGGCGGGCTACCAGGTGTCAAAGTCCCCCAATGAACCTGGTAAGGAAAGAGCTGTCAGGATGGCTGAGCGGTCTAAGTCGCTGCGTTCGGGTCGCAGTCCCCACTGGAGGCGAGGGTTCGAATCCCAGAGATTCCCCCATAGGAATGAATGGTCGAAATGCCCCATTGAAATGAATGGCGGGCTACCAGGTGTCGAAGTCCCCCATTGGACATTGGAAGGAAAGAGCTGTCAGGATGGCTGAGCGGTCTAAGTCGCTGTGTTCGGGTCGCAGTCCCCACTGGAGGCGTGGTTTCGAATCCCAGAGATTCCCCCATAGGAATGAATGGTCGAAATGCCCCATTGAAATGAATGGCGGGCTACCAGGTGTCAAAGTCCCCACATGGACATTGGAAGGAAAGAGCTGTCAGGATGGCTGAGCGGTCTAAGTCGCTGTGTTCGGGTCGCAGTCCCCACTGGAGGCGTGGGTTCGAATCCCAGAGATTCCCCCATAGGAATGAATGGTCGAAATGCCCCATTGAAATGAATGGCGGGCTACCAGGTGTCAAAGTCCCCCAATGGACATTGGAAGGAAAGAGCTGTCAGGATGGTGAGCGGTCTAAGTCGCTGCGTTCGGGTCGCAGTCCCCACTGGAGGCGTGGGTTCGAATCCCAGAGATTCCCCCATAGGAATGAATGATCGAAATGCCCCATTGAAATGAATGGCGGGCTACCAGGTGTCAAAGTCCCCCAATGAACCTGGGAAGGAAAGAGCTGTCAGGATGGCCGAGCGGTCTAAGTCGCTGCGCTCGGGTCGCAGTCCCCACTGGAGGCGCGGGTTCGAATCCCAGAGATTCCCCCATAGGAATGAATGGTCGAAATGCCCAATTGAAATGAATGGCGGGCTACCAGGTGTCAAAGTCCCCCAATGAACCTGGGAAGGAAAGAGCTGTCAGGATGGCTGAGCGGTCTAAGTCGCTGCGTTCGGGTCGCAGTCCCCACTGGAGGCGAGGGTTCGAATCCCAGAGATTCCCCCATAGGAATGAATGGTCGAAATGCCCCATTGAAATGAATGGCGGGCTACCAGGTGTCAAAGTCCCCACATGGACATTGGAAGGAAAGAGCTGTCAGGATGGCTGAGCGGTCTAAGTCGCTGTGTTCGGGTCGCAGTCCCCACTGGAGGCGTGGTTTCGAATCCCAGAGATTCCCCCATAGGAATGAATGGTCGAAATGCCCCATTGAAATGAATGGCGGGCTACCAGGTGTCGAAGTCCCCCATTGGACATTGGAAGGAAAGAGCTGTCAGGATGGCTGAGCGGTCTAAGTCGCTGTGTTCGGGTCGCAGTCCCCACTGGAGGCGTGGTTTCGAATCCCAGAGATTCCCCCATAGGAATGAATGGTCGAAATGCCCCATTGAAATGAATGGCGGGCTACCAGGTGTCAAAGTCCCCCAATGAACCTGGGAAGGAAAGAGCTGTCAGGATGGCCGAGCGGTCTAAGTCGCTGCGCTCGGGTCGCAGTCCCCACTGGAGGCGCGGGTTCGAATCCCAGAGATTCCCCCATAGGAATGAATGGTCGAAATGCCCAATTGAAATGAATGGCGGGCTACCAGGTGTCAAAGTCCCCCAATGAACCTGGGAAGGAAAGAGCTGTCAGGATGGCTGAGCGGTCTAAGTCGCTGCGTTCGGGTCGCAGTCCCCACTGGAGGCGAGGGTTCGAATCCCAGAGATTCCCCCATAGGAATGAATGGTCGAAATGCCCCATTGAAATGAATGGCGGGCTACCAGGTGTCAAAGTCCCCCATTGAACCTGGGAAGGAAAGAGCTGTCAGGATGGCTGAGCGGTCTATGTCGCTGCGTTCGGGTCGCAGTACCCACTGGAGACGAGGGTTCGAATCCCAGAGATTCCCTCATAGGAATGAATGGTCGAAATGCCCCATTGAAATGAATGGCGGGCTACCAGGTGTCAAAGTCCCCCATTGGACATTGGAAGGAAAGAGCTGTAAGGATGGCTGAGCGGTCTAAGTCGCTGCGTTCGGGTCGCAGTCCCCACTGGAGGCGAGGGTTCGAATCCCAGAGATTTCCCCCATAGGAATGAATGGTCGAAATGCCCCATTGAAATGAATGGCGGGCTACCAGGTGTCGAAGTCCCCCATTGGACATTGGAAGGAAAGAGCTGTCAGGATGGCCGAGCGGTCTAAGTCGCTGCGCTCGGGTCGCAGTCCCCACTGGAGGCGCGGGTTCGAATCCCAGAGATTCCCCAATAGGAATGAATGGTCGAAATGCCCAATTGAAATGAATGGCGGGCTACCAGGTGTCAAACTCCCCCAATGAACCTGGTAAGGAAAGAGCTGTCAGGATGGCTGAGCGGTCTAAGTCGCTGCGTTCGGGTCGCAGTCCCCACTGGAGGCGAGGGTTCGAATCCCAGAGATTCCCCCATAGGAATGAATGGTCGAAATGCCCCATTGAAATGAATGGCGGGCTACCAGGTGTCGAAGTCCCCCATTGGACATTGGAAGGAAAGAGCTGTCAGGATGGCTGAGCGGTCTAAGTCGCTGTGTTCGGGTCGCAGTCCCCACTGGAGGCGTGGTTTCGAATCCCAGAGATTCCCCCATAGGAATGAATGGTCGAAATGCCCCATTGAAATGAATGGCGGGCTACCAGGTGTCAAAGTCCCCCAATGGACATTGGAAGGAAAGAGCTGTCAGGATGGCTGAGCGGTCTAAGTCGCTGCGTTCGGGTCGCAGTCCCCACTGGAGGCGAGGGTTCGAATCCCAGAGATTCCCCCATAGGAATGAATGGTCGAAATGCCCCATTGAAATGAATGGCGGGCTACCAGGTGTCAAAGTCCCCACATGGACATTGGAAGGAAAGAGCTGTCAGGATGGCTGAGCGGTCTAAGTCGCTGTGTTCGGGTCGCAGTCCCCACTGGAGGCGTGGGTTCGAATCCCAGAGATTCCCCCATAGGAATGAATGGTCGAAATGCCCCATTGAAATGAATGGCGGGCTACCAGGTGTCAAAGTCCCCCAATGGACATTGGAAGGAAAGAGCTGTCAGGATGGTGAGCGGTCTAAGTCGCTGCGTTCGGGTCGCAGTCCCCACTGGAGGCGTGGGTTCGAATCCCAGAGATTCCCCCATAGGAATGAATGGTCGAAATGCCCCATTGAAATGAATGGCGGGCTACCAGGTGTCAAAGTCCCCCAATGAACCTGGGAAGGAAAGAGCTGTCAGGATGGCCGAGCGGTCTAAGTCGCTGCGCTCGGGTCGCAGTCCCCACTGGAGGCGCGGGTTCGAATCCCAGAGATTCCCCCATAGGAATGAATGGTCGAAATGCCCAATTGAAATGAATGGCGGGCTACCAGGTGTCAAAGTCCCCCAATGAACCTGGGAAGGAAAGAGCTGTCAGGATGGCTGAGCGGTCTAAGTCGCTGCGTTCGGGTCGCAGTCCCCACTGGAGGCGAGGGTTCGAATCCCAGAGATTCCCCCATAGGAATGAATGGTCGAAATGCCCCATTGAAATGAATGGCGGGCTACCAGGTGTCGAAGTCCCCCATTGGACATTGGAAGGAAAGAGCTGTCAGGATGGCTGAGCGGTCTAAGTCGCTGTGTTCGGGTCGCAGTCCCCACTGGAGGCGTGGTTTCGAATCCCAGAGATTCCCCCATAGGAATGAATGGTCGAAATGCCCCATTGAAATGAATGGCGGGCTACCAGGTGTCAAAGTCCCCCAATGAACCTGGGAAGGAAAGAGCTGTCAGGATGGCCGAGCGGTCTAAGTCGCTGCGCTCGGGTCGCAGTCCCCACTGGAGGCGCGGGTTCGAATCCCAGAGATTCCCCCATAGGAATGAATGGTCGAAATGCCCAATTGAAATGAATGGCGGGCTACCAGGTGTCAAAGTCCCCCAATGAACCTGGGAAGGAAAGAGCTGTCAGGATGGCTGAGCGGTCTAAGTCGCTGCGTTCGGGTCGCAGTCCCCACTGGAGGCGAGGGTTCGAATCCCAGAGATTCCCCCATAGGAATGAATGGTCGAAATGCCCCATTGAAATGAATGGCGGGCTACCAGGTGTCAAAGTCCCCCATTGAACATTGGAAGGAAAGAGCTGTCAGGATGGCTGAGCGGTCTAAGTCGCTGCGTTCGGGTCGCAGTCCCCACTGGAGGCGAGGGTTCGAATCCCAGAGATTCCCCCATAGGAATGAATGGTCGAAATGCCCCATTGAAATGAATGGCGGGCTACCAGGTGTCGAAGTCCCCCATTGGACATTGGAATGAAAGAGCTGTCAGGATGGCTGAGCGGTCTAAGTCGCTGCGTTCGGGTCGCAGTCCCCACTGGAGGCGAGGCTTCGAATCCCAGAGATTCCCCCATAGGAATGAATGGTCGAAATGCCCCATTTAAATGAATGGCGGGCTACCAGGTGTCAAAGTCCCCCATTGGACATTGGAAGGAAAGAGCTGTCAGGATGGCCGAGCGGTCTAAGTCGCTGCGTTCGGGTCGCAGTCCAAAATGGAGGCGTGGGTTCGAATCCCAGAGATTCCCCCATAGGAATGAATGGTCGAAATGCCCCATTGAAATGAATGGCGGGCTACCAGGTGTCAAAGTCCCCCAATGGACATTGGAAGGAAAGAGCTGTCAGGATGGCTGAGCGGTCTAAGTCGCTGCGTTCGGGTCGCAGTCCCCACTGGAGGCGTGGGTTCGAATCCCAGAGATTCCCCCATAGGAATGAATGATCGAAATGCCCCATTGAAATGAATGGCGGGCTACCAGGTGTCAAAGTCCCCCAATGAACCTGGGAAGGAAAGAGCTGTCAGGATGGCCGAGCGGTCTAAGTCGCTGCGCTCGGGTCGCAGTCCCCACTGGAGGCGCGGGTTCGAATCCCAGAGATTCCCCCATAGGAATGAATGGTCGAAATGCCCAATTGAAATGAATGGCGGGCTACCAGGTGTCAAAGTCCCCCAATGAACCTGGGAAGGAAAGAGCTGTCAGGATGGCTGAGCGGTCTAAGTCGCTGCGTTCGGGTCGCAGTCCCCACTGGAGGCGAGGGTTCGAATCCCAGAGATTCCCCCATAGGAATGAATGGTCGAAATGCCCCATTGAAATGAATGGCGGGCTACCAGGTGTCAAAGTCCCCCATTGAACATTGGAAGGAAAGAGCTGTCAGGATGGCTGAGCGGTCTAAGTCGCTGCGTTCGGGTCGCAGTCCCCACTGGAGGCGAGGGTTCGAATCCCAGAGATTCCCCCATAGGAATGAATGGTCGAAATGCCCCATT
>NW_027520832.1:0-40887 GCF_051991255.1 Vanacampus margaritifer
GGTAGCCCGCCATTCATTTCAATGGGGGATGTCGACCACTGGGAGCCCAATATTCATTTCTATGGGGGAATCTCGATCCCTGGTAGCCCACCATTCATTTCAATGGGGGATTTCGACCCCTGGTAGCCCGCCATTCATTTCATTGCGGGATTTCGACCCCAGGGCACGCGCCATTCATTTCAATGGGGGATTTCGACCCCTGGTAGCCCGCCATTCATTTCATTGGGGTATTTTGATTCCTGGGCGCCCGCCATTCATTTCAATGGGGGAATTCGACCCCTGGTAGCCCGCCATTCATTTCAATGGGGGATTTCGACAACTGGGAGCCAGCCATTCATTTCAATGGGGGATTTCGACCCCTAGGCGCCCGCCATTCATTTCAATGGGGAATTTTGACTCCTGGTCGCCCGCCATTCATTTCAATGAGGGAATTCGACCCCTGGGAGCCCGCCATTCAATTCAATGGGGGATTTCGACCACTGGGAGCCAGCCATTCATTTCAATGGGAGATTTCGACCCCTAGGCGCCCCCGCCATTCATTCCTGAGGGGGGATCTCGATCCCTGGTAGACCGCCATTCATTTCAATGGGGGATTTCAACACCTGGTAACCCGCCATTCATTCCTATGGAGGGATTCGACCCCTGGGAGCCCACAATTCATTTAAAAGGGGTAATTCGACCCCTGGGTGCCCGCCATTCATTTCAATGGGGGATTTCGACCCCTGGTAGCCCGCCATTAATTTCTTTTTGGGATTTTGATCCCTGGGTGCCCGCCATTCATTTCAATAGGGGAATTCGACCCCTGGGTGCCCGCCATACATTTCATTGCGGGATTTCGACCCCTGGGCGCCCGCCATTCATTTCAATGGGGGATTTCGACCTCTGGTATCCCGCCATTCATTTCATTTGGGAATTTTGATTCCTGGACTCCCGCCATTCATTTCAATGGGGGAATTCGACCCCTGGGAGCCCGCCATTCATTTCAATGGGGGATTTCGACCACTGGGAGCCAGCCATTCATTTCAATGGGGGATTTCGACCCCTAGGCGCCCCCGCCTTTCATTCCTATGGGGGAATCTCGATCCCTGGTAGCCGGCCATTCATTTCAATGGGGGATTTCAACCCCTGGTAACCTGCCATTCATTCCTATGGGGGATTTCGACCCCTGGGAGCCCACCATTCATTTCAATGGGGGATTTCGACCTCTGGTAGCCCGCCATTCATTTCATTGGGGGATTTTGATTCCTGGGCTCCCGCCATTCATTTCAATGGGGGAATTCGACCCCTGGGAGCCCGCCATTCATTTCAATGGGGGATTTCGACCACTGGGAGCCAGCCATTCATTTCAATGGGGGATTTCGACCCCTAGGCGCCCCCGCCTTTCATTCCTATGGGGGAATCTCGATCCCTGGTAGCCGGCCATTCATTTCAATGGGGGATTTCAACCCCTGGTAACCTGCCATTCATTCCTATGGGGGATTTCGACCCCTGGGAGCCCACCATTCATTTCTATGGGGGAATCTCGATCCCTGGTAGCCCGCCATTCATTTCAATGGGGGATTTCGACCCATGGTAGCCCGTCATTCATTTCATTGCGGGATTTCGACCCCAGGGCACCCGCCATTCATTTCAATGGGGGATTTCGACCCCTGGTAGCCTGCCATTCATTTCATTGGGGGATTTCGATTCCTGGGCGCCCGCCATTCATTTCAATGGGGGAATTCGACCCCTGGTAGCCCGCCATTCATTTCATTGGGGGATTTTGATCCCTGGGTGCCCGCCATTCATTTCAATAAGGGAATTCGACCCCTGGGTGCCCGCCATTCATTTCATTGCGGGATTTCGACCCCTGGGCGCCCGCCATTCATTTCAATGGGGGATTTTGACCTCTGGTAGCCCGCCATTCATTTCATTGGGGGATTTTGATTCCTGGGCGCCCGCCATTCATTTCAATGGGGGAATTCGACCCCTGGGAGCCCGCCATTCATTTCAATGGGGGATTTCGACCACTGGGAGCCAGCCATTCATTTCAATGGGGGATTTCGACCCCTAGGCTCCCCCGCCATTCATTCCTATGGGGGAATCTCTATCCCTGGTAGCCCGCCATTCATTTCAATGGGGGATTTCAACCCCTGGTAACCTGCAATTCATTCCTATGGGCGATTTCGACCCCTGGGAGCCCACCATTCACTTAAATAGGGGAATTCGACCCCTGGTAGCCCGCCATTCATTTCATTGCGGGATTTCGACCCCAGGGCACCCGCCATTCATTTCAATGGGGGATTTTGACCCCTGGTAGCCCGCCATTCATTTCATTGGGGGATTTTGATTCCTGGGCGCCCGCCATTCATTTCAATGGGGGAATTCGACCCCTGGTAGCCCGCCATTCATTTCAATGGGGGATTTCGACCACTGGGAGCCAGCCATTCATTTCAATGGGGGAATTCGACCCCTGGTAGCCCGCCATTCATTTCATTGGGGGATTTTGATACCTGGGTGCCCGCCATTCATTTCAATAAGGGAATTCGACCCCTGGGTGCCCGCCATTCATTTCATTGCGGGATTTCGACCCCTGGGCGCCCGCCATTCATTTCAATGGGGGATTTCGACCACTGGGAGCCAGCCATTCATTTCAATGGGGGATTTCAACCCCTGGTAACCTGCCATTCATTCCTATGGGAGATTTCGACCCCTGGGAGCCCACCATTCATTTAAATGGGGGATTTCGACCCCTGGTAGCCCGCCATTCATTTCATTGGGGGATTTTGATTCCTGGGCGCCCGCCATTCATTTCAATGGGGGAATTCGACCCCTGGTAGCCCGCCATTCATTTCAATGGGGGATTTCGTCCACTGGGAGCCAGCCATTCATTTCAATGGGGGATTTCGACCCCTGGGAGCCCACCATTCATTTCATTGCGGGATTTCGACCCCTGGGCGCCCGCCATTCATTTCAATGGGGGATTTTGACCTCTGGTAGCCCGCCATTCATTTCATTGGGGGATTTTGATTCCTGGGCGCCCGCCATTCATTTCAATGGGGGAATTCGACCCCTGGGAGCCCGCCATTCATTTCAATGGGGGATTTCGACCACTGGGAGACAGCCATTCATTTCAATGGGGGATTTCGACCCCTAGGCGCCCCCGCCATTCATTCCTATGGGGGAATCTCTATCCCTGGTAGCCCGCCATTCATTTCAATGGGGGATTTCAACCACTGGGAGCCAGCAATTCATTTCAATGGGGGATTTCGACCCCTAGGCGCCCGCATGTAATTTCTTTAGGAGATTTCGACCCCTGGGCGCCCGCCATTCATTTCAATGGGGGATTTCGACCCATGGTAGCCCGCCATTCATTTCAATGGGGGATTTCGACCACTGGGAGCCAGCCATTCATTTCAATGGGGGATTTCGACCCCAAAGAGCCCGTCATTCATTTCAATGGGGGATTTCGACCACTGGGAGCCAGCCATTCATTTCAATGGGGGATTTCAACCCCTGGTAACCTGCCATTCATTCCTATGGGAGATTTCGACCCCTGGGAGCCCACCATTCATTTAAATGGGGGAATTCGACCCCTGGTAGCCCGCCATTCATTTCAATGGGGGATTTCGACCACTGGGAGCCCAATATTCATTTCTATGGGGGAATCTCGATCCTTAGTAGCTTGCCATTCATTTCAATGGGGGATTTCGACCTCTGGTAGCCCGCCATTCATTTCATTGGGGGAATTTTGATTCCTGGGCTCCCGCCATTCATTTCAATGGGGGAATTCGACCCCTGGGAGCCCGCCATTCATTTTAATGGGGGATTTCGACCACTGGGAGCCAGACATTCATTTCAATGGGGGATTTCGACCCCTAGGCGGCCCCGCCATTCATTCCTATGGGGGAATCTCGATCCCTGGTAGCCGGCCATTCATTTCAATGGGGGATTTCAACCCCTGGTAACCTGCCATTCATTCCTATGGGGGATTTCGACCCCTGGGAGCCCACCATTCATTTAAGTAGGGGAATTCGCCCCCTGGTAGCCCGCCATTCATTTCAATGGGGGATTTCGACCACTGGAAGCCCAATATTCATTTCTATGGGGGAATCTCGATCCCTGGTAGCCCGCCATTCATTTCAATGGGGGATTTCGACCCCTGGGCACCCGCCATTCATTTCAATGGGGGATTTCGACCCCTGGTAGCCCGCCATTCATTTCATTGCGGGATTTCGACCCCTGGGCACAAGCCATTCATTTCAATGGGGGATTTCGACCCCTGGGCACCCGCCATTCATTTCAATGGGGGATTTCGACCCCTGGTAGCCCGCCATTCATTTCATTGCGGGATTTCGACCCCTGGGCACAAGCCATTCATTTCAATGGGGAATTTCGACCCCTAGGCTTCCCCGCCATTCATTCCTATGGGGTAATCTCTATCCCTGGTAGCCCGCCATTCATTTCAATGGGGGATTTCAACCCCTGGTAACCTGCAATTCATTCCTATGGGCGATTTCGACCCCTGGGAGCCCACCATTCACTTAAATAGGGGAATTCGACCCCTGGTAGCCCGCCAATCATTTCAATGGGGGATTTCGACCACTGAGAGCCCAATATTCATTTCTATGGGGGAATCTCGATCCCTGGTAGCACGCCATTCATTTCAATGGGGGATTTCGACCCATGGTAGCCCGCCATTCATTTCATTGCGGGATTTCGACCCCAGGGCACCCGCCATTCATTTCAATGGGGGATTTCGACCCCTGGTAGCCCGCCATTCATTTCATTGGGGGATTTTGATTCCTGGGCGCCCGCCATTCATTTCAATGGGGGAATTCGACCCCTGGTAGCCCGCCATTCATTTCAATGGGGGATTTCGTCCACTGGGAGCCAGCCATTCATTTCAATGGGGGATTTCGACCCCTGGGAGCCCACCATTCATTTAAATGGGGGAATTCGACCCCTGGGTGCCCGCCATTCATTTCAATGGGGGATTTCGACCCCTGGTAGCCCGCCATTCATTTCTTTTTGGGATTTTGATCCCTGGGTGCCCGCCATTCATTACAATAGGGGAATTCGACCCCTGGGTGCCCGCCATACATTTCATTGCGGGATTTCGACCCCTGGGCGCCCGCCATTCATTTCAATGGGGGATTTCGACCTCTGGTAGCCCGCCATTCATTTCATTGGGGGATTTTGATTCCTGGGCGCCCGCCATTCATTTCAATCGGGGAATTCGACCCCTGGGAGCCCGCCATTCATTTCAATGGGGGATTTCGACCACTGGGAGCCAGCCATTCATTTCAATGGGGAATTTCGACCCCTAGGCGCCCCCGCCATTCATTCCTATGGGGTAATCTCTATCCCTGGTAGCCCGCCATTCATTTCAATGGGGGATTTCAACCCCTGGTAACCTGCAATTCATTCCTATGGGCGATTTCGACCCCTGGGAGCCCACCATTCACTTAAATAGGGGAATTCGACCCCTGGTAGCCCGCCATTCATTTCAATGGGGGATTTCGACCACTGGGAGCCCAATATTCATTTCTATGGGGGAATCTCGATCCCTGGTAGCCCGCCATTCATTTCAATGGGGGATTTCGACCCATGGTAGCCCGCCATTCATTTCATTGCGGGATTTCGACCCCAGGGCACCCGCCATTCATTTCAATGGGGGATTTCGACCCCTGGTAGCCCGCCATTCATTTCATTGGGGGATTTTGATTCCTGGGCGCCCGCCATTCATTTCAATGGGGGAATTCGACCCCTGGTAGCCCGCCATTCATTTCAATGGGGGATTTCGTCCACTGGGAGCCAGCCATTCATTTCAATGGGGGATTTCGACCCCTGGGAGCCCACCATTCATTTCATTGCGGGATTTCGACCCCTGGGCGCCCGCCATTCATTTCAATGGGGGATTTTGACCTCTGGTAGCCCGCCATTCATTTCATTGGGGGATTTTGATTCCTGGGCGCCCGCCATTCATTTCAATGGGGGAATTCGACCCCTGGGAGCCCACCATTCATTTCAATGGGGGATTTCGACCACTGGGAGACAGCCATTCATTTCAATGGGGGATTTCGACCCCTAGGCGCCCCCGCCATTCATTCCTATGGGGGAATCTCTATCCCTGGTAGCCCGCCATTCATTTCAATGGGGGATTTCAACCACTGGGAGCCAGCAATTCATTTCAATGGGGGATTTCGACCCCTAGGCGCCCGCATGTAATTTCTTTAGGAGATTTCGACCCCTGGGCGCCCGCCATTCATTTCAATGGGGGATTTCGACCCATGGTAGCCCGCCATTCATTTCAATGGGGGATTTCGACCACTGGGAGCCAGCCATTCATTTCAATGGGGGATTTCGACCCCAAAGAGCCCGTCATTCATTTCAATGGGGGATTTCGACCACTGGGAGCCAGCCATTCATTTCAATGGGGGATTTCAACCCCTGGTAACCTGCCATTCATTCCTATGGGAGATTTCGACCCCTGGGAGCCCACCATTCATTTAAATGGGGGAATTCGACCCCTGGTAGCCCGCCATTCATTTCAATGGGGGATTTCGACCACTGGGAGCCCAATATTCATTTCTATGGGGGAATCTCGATCCTTAGTAGCCCGCCATTCATTTCAATGGGGGATTTCGACCTCTGGTAGCCCGCCATTCATTTCATTGGGGGAATTTTGATTCCCGGGCTCCCGCCATTCATTTCAATGGGTGAATTCGACCCCTGGGAGCCCGCCATTCATTTTAATGGGGGATTTCGACCACTGGGAGCCAGACATTCATTTCAATGGGGGATTTCGACCCCTAGGCGGCCCCGCCATTCATTCCTATGGGGGAATCTCGATCCCTGGTAGCCGGCCATTCATTTCAATGGGGGATTTCAACCCCTGGTAACCTGCCATTCATTCCTATGGGGGATTTCGACCCCTGGGAGCCCACCATTCATTTAAGTAGGGGAATTCGCCCCCTGGTAGCCCGCCATTCATTTCAATGGGGGATTTCGACCACTGGAAGCCCAATATTCATTTCTATGGGGGAATCTCGATCCCTGGTAGCCCGCCATTCATTTCAATGGGGGATTTCGACCCCTGGGCACCCGCCATTCATTTCAATGGGGGATTTCGACCCCTGGTAGCCCGCCATTCATTTCATTGCGGGATTTCGACCCCTGGGCACAAGCCATTCATTTCAATGGGGGATTTCGACCCCTGGGCACCCGCCATTCATTTCAATGGGGGATTTCGACCCCTGGTAGCCCGCCATTCATTTCATTGCGGGATTTCGACCCCTGGGCACAAGCCATTCATTTCAATGGGGGAATTCGACCCCTGGTAGCCCGCCATTCATTTCAATGGGGGATTTCGACCACTGGGAGCCAGCCATTCATTTCAATGGGGGAATTCGACCCCTGGTAGCCCGCCATTCATTTCATTGGGGGATTTTGATACCTGGGTGCCCGCCATTCATTTCAATAAGGGAATTCGACCCCTGGGTGCCCGCCATTGATTTCATTGGGGGATTTTGATTCCTGGGCGCCCGCCATTCATTTCAATGGGGGAATTCGACCCCTGGGAGCCCGCCATTCATTTCAATGGGGGATTTCGACCACTGGGAGCCAGCCATTCATTTCAATGGGGAATTTCGACCCCTAGGCGCCCCCGCCATTCATTCCTATGGGGTAATCTCTATCCCTGGTAGCCCGCCATTCATTTCAATGGGGGATTTCAACCCCTGGTAACCTGCAATTCATTCCTATGGGCGATTTCGACCCCTGGGAGCCCACCATTCACTTAAATAGGGGAATTCGACCCCTGGTAGCCCGCCATTCATTTCAATGGGGGATTTCGACCACTGGGAGCCCAATATTCATTTCTATGGGGGAATCTCGATCCCTGGTAGCCCGCCATTCATTTCAATGGGGGATTTCGACCCATGGTAGCCCGCCATTCATTTCATTGCGGGATTTCGACCCCAGGGCACCCGCCATTCATTTCAATGGGGGATTTCGACCCCTGGTAGCCCGCCATTCATTTCATTGGGGGATTTTGATTCCTGGGCGCCCGCCATTCATTTCAATGGGGGAATTCGACCCCTGGTAGCCCGCCATTCATTTCAATGGGGGATTTCGTCCACTGGGAGCCAGCCATTCATTTCAATGGGGGATTTCGACCCCTGGGAGCCCACCATTCATTTAAATGGGGGAATTCGACCCCTGGGTGCCCGCCATTCATTTCAATGGGGGATTTCGACCCCTGGTAGCCCGCCATTCATTTCTTTTTGGGATTTTGATCCCTGGGTGCCCGCCATTCATTACAATAGGGGAATTCGACCCCTGGGTGCCCGCCATACATTTCATTGCGGGATTTCGACCCCTGGGCGCCCGCCATTCATTTCAATGGGGGATTTCGACCTCTGGTAGCCCGCCATTCATTTCATTGGGGGAATTTTGATTCCTGGGCTCCCGCCATTCATTTCAATGGGGGAATTCGACCCCTGGGAGCCCGCCATTCATTTTAATGGGGGATTTCGACCACTGGGAGCCAGACATTCATTTCAATGGGGGATTTCGACCCCTAGGCGGCCCCACCATTCAATCCTATGGGGGAATCTCGATCCCTGGTAGCCGGCCATTCATTTCAATGGGGGATTTCAACCCCTGGTAACCTGCCATTCATTCCTATGGGGGATTTCGACCCCTGGGAGCCCACCATTCATTTAAGTAGGGGAATTCGACCCCTGGTAGCCCGCCATTCATTTAAATGGGGGATTTCGACCACTGGAAGCCCAATATTCATTTCTATGGGGGAATCTCGATCCCTGGTAGCCCGCCATTCATTTCAATGGGGGATTTCGACCCCTGGGCACCCGCCATTCATTTCAATGGGGGATTTCGACCCCTGGTAGCCCGCCATTCATTTCAATGGGGGATTTCGACCACTGGGAGCCAGCCATTCATTTCAATGGGGGAATTCGACCCCTGGTAGCCCGCCATTCATTTCTTTGGGGGATTTTGATCCCTGGGTGCCCGCCATTCATTTCAATAAGGGAATTCGACCCCTGGGTGCCCGCCATTCATTTCATTGCGGGATTTCGACCCCTGGGCGCCCGCCATTCATTTCAATGGGGGATTTTGACCACTGGTAGCCCGCCATTCATTTCATTGGGGGATTTTGATTCCTGGGCGCCCGCCATTCATTTCAATGGGGGAATTCGACCCCTGGGAGCCCGCCATTCATTTCAATGGGGGATTTCGACCACTGGGAGCCAGCCATTCATTTCAATGGGGGATTTCGACCCCTAGGCGCCCCCGCCATTCATTCCTATGGGGGAATCTCTATCCCTGGTAGCCCGCCATTCATTTCAATGGGGGATTTCGACCCCTGGTAGCCCGCCATTCATTTCATTGCGGGATTTCGACCCCTGGGCACAAGCCATTCATTTCAATGGGGGAATTCGACCCCTGGTAGCCCGCCATTCATTTCAATGGGGGATTTCGACCACTGGGAGCCAGCCATTCATTTCAATGGGGGAATTCGACCCCTGGTAGCCCGCCATTCATTTCATTGGGGGATTTTGATCCCTGGGTGCCCGCCATTCATTTCAATAAGGGAATTCGACCCCTGGGTGCCCGCCATTCATTTCATTGCGGGATTTCGACCCCTGGGGGCCCGCCATTCATTTCAATGGGGGATTTTGACCTCTGGTAGCCCGCCATTCATTTCATTGGGGGATTTTGATTCCTGGGCGCCCGCCATTCATTTCAATGGGGGAATTCGACCCCTGGGAGCCCGCCATTCATTTCAATGGGGGATTTCGACCACTGGGAGCCAGCCATTCATTTCAATGGGGGATTTCGACCCCTAGGCGCCCCCGCCATTCATTCCTATGGGGGAATCTCTATCCCTGGTAGCCCGCCATTCATTTCAATGGGGGATTTCAACCCCTGGTAACCTGCAATTCATTCCTATGGGCGATTTCGACCCCTGGGAGCCCACCATTCACTTAAATAGGGGAATTCGACCCCTGGTAGCCCGCCATTCATTTCAATGGGGGATTTCGACCACTGGGAGCCCAAAATTCATTTCTATGGGGGAATCTCGATCCCTGGTAGCCCGCCATTCATTTCAATGGGGGATTTCGACCCATGGTAGCCCGCCATTCATTTCATTGCAGGATTTCGACCCCAGGGCACCCGCCATTCATTTCAATGGGGGATTTCGACCCCTGGTAGCCCGCCATTCATTTCATTGGGGGATTTTGATTCCTGGGCGCCCGCCATTCATTTCAATGGGGGAATTCGACCCCTGGTAGCCCGCCATTCATTTCAATGGGGGATTTCGACCACTGGGAGCCAGCCATTCATTTCAATGGGGGATTTCGACCCCTAGGCGCCCGCCATTCATTTCAATGGGGGATTTTGACTCCTGGTCGCCCGCCATTCATTTCAATGGGGGAATTCGACCCCTTGGAGACCGCCATTCATTTCAATGGGGGATTTCGACCACTGGGAGCCAGCCATTCATTTCAATGGGAGATTTCGACCCCTAGGCGCCCCTGCCATTCATTCCTGAGGGGGGATCTTGATTCCTGGTAGCCCGCCATTCATTTCAATGGGGGATTTCAACACCTGGTAACCCGCCATTCATTCCTATGGGGGATTTCGACCCCTGGTAGCCCGCCATTCATTTCAATGGGGGATTTCGACCACTGGGAGCCAGCCATTCATTTCAATGGGGGAATTCGACCCCTGGTAGCCCGCCATTCATTTCATTGGGGGATTTTGATCCCTGGGTGCCCGCCATTCATTTCAATAAGGGAATTCGACCCCTGGGTGCCCGCCATTCATTTCATTGCGGGATTTCGACCCCTGGGGGCCCGCCATTCATTTCAATGGGGGATTTTGACCTCTGGTAGCCCGCCATTCATTTCATTGGGGGATTTTGATTCCTGGGCGCCCGCCATTCATTTCAATGGGGGAATTCGACCCCTGGGAGCCCGCCATTCATTTCAATGGGGGATTTCGACCACTGGGAGCCAGCCATTCATTTCAATGGGGGATTTCGACCCCTAGGCGCCCCCGCCATTCATTCCTATGGGGGAATCTCTATCCCTGGTAGCCCGCCATTCATTTCAATGGGGGATTTCAACCCCTGGTAACCTGCAATTCATTCCTATGGGCGATTTCGACCCCTGGGAGCCCACCATTCACTTAAATAGGGGAATTCGACCCCTGGTAGCCCGCCATTCATTTCAATGGGGGATTTCGACCACTGGGAGCCCAAAATTCATTTCTATGGGGGAATCTCGATCCCTGGTAGCCCGCCATTCATTTCAATGGGGGATTTCGACCCATGGTAGCCCGCCATTCATTTCATTGCGGGATTTCGACCCCAGGGCACCCGCCATTCATTTCAATGGGGGATTTCGACCCCAGGGCACCCGCCATTCATTTCAATGGGGGAATTCGACCCCTGGTAGCCCGCCATTCATTTCAATGGGGGATTTCGACCACTGGGAGCCAGCCATTCATTTCAATGGGGGATTTCGACCCCTAGGCGCCCGCCATTCATTTCAATGGGGGATTTTGACTCCTGGTCGCCCGCCATTCATTTCAATGGGGGAATTCGACCCCTTGGAGACCGCCATTCATTTCAATGGGGGATTTCGACCACTGGGAGCCAGCCATTCATTTCAATGGGAGATTTCGACCCCTAGGCGCCCCTGCCATTCATTCCTGAGGGGGGATCTTGATTCCTGGTAGCCCGCCATTCATTTCAATGGGGGATTTCAACACCTGGTAACCCGCCATTCATTCCTATGGGGGATTTCGACCCCTGGTAGCCCGCCATTCATTTCTTTTTGGGATTTTGATCCCTGGGTGCCCGCCATCCATTTCAATGGGGGATTTCGACCACTGGGAGCCAGCCATTCATTTCAATGGGGGATTTCGACCCCTAGGAGCCCGTCATTCATTTCAATGGGGGATTTCGACCACTGGGAGCCAGCCATTCATTTCAATGGGGGATTTCAACCCCTGGTAACCTGCCTTTCATTCCTATGGGAGATTTCGACCCCTGGGAGCCCACCATTCATTTAAATGGGGGAATTCGACCCCTGGTAGCCCGCCATTCATTTCAATGGGGGATTTCGACCACTGGGAGCCCAATATTCATTTCTATGGGGGAATCTCGATCCCTAGTAGCCCGCCATTCATTTCAATGGGGGAATTCGCCCCCTGGTAGCTCGCCATTCATTTCATTGGGGGATTTTGATCCCTGGGTGCCCGCCATTCATTTCAATAGGGGAATTTGACACCTGGGTGCCCGCCATTCATTTCATTGCGGGATTTCGACCCCTGGGCGCCCGCCATTCATTTCAATGGGGGATTTCGACCTCTGGTAGCCCGCCATTCATTTCATTGGGGGATTTTGATTCCTGGGCGCCCGCCATTCATTTCAATGGGGGAATTCGACCCCTGGGAGCCCGCCATTCATTTCAATGGGGGATTTCGACCACTGGGAGCCATCCATTCATTTCAATGGGGGATTTCGACCCCTAGGCTCCCCCGCCATTCATTCCTATGGGGGAATCTCTATCCCTGGTAGCCCGCCATTCATTTCAATGGGGGATTTCAACCCCTGGTAACCTGCAATTCATTCCTATGGGCGATTTCGACCCCTGGGAGCCCACCATTCACTTAAATAGGGGAATTCGACACCTGGTAGCCCGCCATTCATTTCAATGGGGGATGTCGACCACTGGGAGCCCAATATTCATTTCTATGGGGGAATCTCGATCCCTGGTAGCCCACCATTCATTTCAATGGGGGATTTCGACCCCTGGTAGCCCGCCATTCATTTCATTGCGGGATTTCGACCCCAGGGCACGCGCCATTCATTTCAATGGGGGATTTCGACCCCTGGTAGCCCGCCATTCATTTCATTGGGGTATTTTGATTCCTGGGCGCCCGCCATTCATTTCAATGGGGGAATTCGACCCCTGGTAGCCCGCCATTCATTTCAATGGGGGATTTCGACAACTGGGAGCCAGCCATTCATTTCAATGGGGGATTTCGACCCCTAGGCGCCCGCCATTCATTTCAATGGGGAATTTTGACTCCTGGTCGCCCGCCATTCATTTCAATGAGGGAATTCGACCCCTGGGAGCCCGCCATTCAATTCAATGGGGGATTTCGACCACTGGGAGCCAGCCATTCATTTCAATGGGAGATTTCGACCCCTAGGCGCCCCCGCCATTCATTCCTGAGGGGGGATCTCGATCCCTGGTAGACCGCCATTCATTTCAATGGGGGATTTCAACACCTGGTAACCCGCCATTCATTCCTATGGAGGGATTCGACCCCTGGGAGCCCACAATTCATTTAAAAGGGGTAATTCGACCCCTGGGTGCCCGCCATTCATTTCAATGGGGGATTTCGACCCCTGGTAGCCCGCCATTAATTTCTTTTTGGGATTTTGATCCCTGGGTGCCCGCCATTCATTTCAATAGGGGAATTCGACCCCTGGGTGCCCGCCATACATTTCATTGCGGGATTTCGACCCCTGGGCGCCCGCCATTCATTTCAATGGGGGATTTCGACCTCTGGTATCCCGCCATTCATTTCATTTGGGAATTTTGATTCCTGGACTCCCGCCATTCATTTCAATGGGGGAATTCGACCCCTGGGAGCCCGCCATTCATTTCAATGGGGGATTTCGACCACTGGGAGCCAGCCATTCATTTCAATGGGGGATTTCGACCCCTAGGCGCCCCCGCCTTTCATTCCTATGGGGGAATCTCGATCCCTGGTAGCCGGCCATTCATTTCAATGGGGGATTTCAACCCCTGGTAACCTGCCATTCATTCCTATGGGGGATTTCGACCCCTGGGAGCCCACCATTCATTTCAATGGGGGATTTCGACCTCTGGTAGCCCGCCATTCATTTCATTGGGGGATTTTGATTCCTGGGCTCCCGCCATTCATTTCAATGGGGGAATTCGACCCCTGGGAGCCCGCCATTCATTTCAATGGGGGATTTCGACCACTGGGAGCCAGCCATTCATTTCAATGGGGGATTTCGACCCCTAGGCGCCCCCGCCTTTCATTCCTATGGGGGAATCTCGATCCCTGGTAGCCGGCCATTCATTTCAATGGGGGATTTCAACCCCTGGTAACCTGCCATTCATTCCTATGGGGGATTTCGACCCCTGGGAGCCCACCATTCATTTCTATGGGGGAATCTCGATCCCTGGTAGCCCGCCATTCATTTCAATGGGGGATTTCGACCCATGGTAGCCCGTCATTCATTTCATTGCGGGATTTCGACCCCAGGGCACCCGCCATTCATTTCAATGGGGGATTTCGACCCCTGGTAGCCTGCCATTCATTTCATTGGGGGATTTCGATTCCTGGGCGCCCGCCATTCATTTCAATGGGGGAATTCGACCCCTGGTAGCCCGCCATTCATTTCATTGGGGGATTTTGATCCCTGGGTGCCCGCCATTCATTTCAATAAGGGAATTCGACCCCTGGGTGCCCGCCATTCATTTCATTGCGGGATTTCGACCCCTGGGCGCCCGCCATTCATTTCAATGGGGGATTTTGACCTCTGGTAGCCCGCCATTCATTTCATTGGGGGATTTTGATTCCTGGGCGCCCGCCATTCATTTCAATGGGGGAATTCGACCCCTGGGAGCCCGCCATTCATTTCAATGGGGGATTTCGACCACTGGGAGCCAGCCATTCATTTCAATGGGGGATTTCGACCCCTAGGCTCCCCCGCCATTCATTCCTATGGGGGAATCTCTATCCCTGGTAGCCCGCCATTCATTTCAATGGGGGATTTCAACCCCTGGTAACCTGCAATTCATTCCTATGGGCGATTTCGACCCCTGGGAGCCCACCATTCACTTAAATAGGGGAATTCGACCCCTGGTAGCCCGCCATTCATTTCATTGCGGGATTTCGACCCCAGGGCACCCGCCATTCATTTCAATGGGGGATTTTGACCCCTGGTAGCCCGCCATTCATTTCATTGGGGGATTTTGATTCCTGGGCGCCCGCCATTCATTTCAATGGGGGAATTCGACCCCTGGTAGCCCGCCATTCATTTCAATGGGGGATTTCGACCACTGGGAGCCAGCCATTCATTTCAATGGGGGATTTCGACCCCTGGGAGCCCACCATTCATTTAAATGGGGGAATTCGACCCCTGGGTGCCCGCCATTCATTTCAATGGGGGATTTCGACCCCTGGTAGCCCGCCATTCATTTCTTTTTGGGATTTTGATCCCTGGGTGCCCGCCATTCATTCCAATAGGGGAATTCGACCCCTGGGTGCCCGCCATACATTTCATTGCGGGATTTCGACCCCTGGGCGCCCGCCATTCATTTCAATGGGGGATTTCGACCTCTGGGAGCCCGCCATTCATTTTAATGGGGGATTTCGACCACTGGGAGCCAGACATTCATTTCAATGGGGGATTTCGACCCCTAGGCGGCCCCACCATTCAATCCTATGGGGGAATCTCGATCCCTGGTAGCCGGCCATTCATTTCAATGGGGGATTTCAACCCCTGGTAACCTGCCATTCATTCCTATGGGGGATTTCGACCCCTGGGAGCCCACCATTCATTTAAGTAGGGGAATTCGACCCCTGGTAGCCCGCCATTCATTTCAATGGGGGATTTCGACCACTGGAAGCCCAATATTCATTTCTATGGGGGAATCTCGATCCCTGGTAGCCCGCCATTCATTTCAATGGGGGATTTCGACCCCTGGGCACCCGCCATTCATTTCAATGGGGGATTTCGACCCCTGGTAGCCCGCCATTCATTTCATTGCGGGATTTCGACCCCTGGGCACAAGCCATTCATTTCAATGGGGGAATTCGACCCCTGGTAGCCCGCCATTCATTTCAATGGGGGATTTCGACCACTGGGAGCCAGCCATTCATTTCAATGGGGGAATTCGACCCCTGGTAGCCCGCCATTCATTTCATTGGGGGATTTTGATCCCTGGGTGCCCGCCATTCATTTCAATAAGGGAATTCGACCCCTGGGTGCCCGCCATTCATTTCATTGCGGGATTTCGACCCCTGGGCGCCCGCCATTCATTTCAATGGGGGATTTTGACCTCTGGTAGCCCGCCATTCATTTCATTGGGGGATTTTGATTCCTGGGCGCCCGCCATTTATTTCAATGGGGGAATTCGTCCCCTGGGAGCCCGCCATTCATTTCAATGGGGGATTTCGACCCCTGGTAGCCCGCCATTCATTTCAATGGGGGATTTCGACCACTGGGAGCCCAATATTCATTTCTATGGGGGAATCTCGATCCCTGGTAGCCCGCCATTCATTTCAATGGGGGATTTCGACCCATGGTAGCCCGCCATTCATTTCATTGCGGGATTTCGACCACAGGGCACCCGCCATTCATTTCAATAGGGGATTTCGACCCCTGGTAGCCCGCCATTCATTTCATTGGGGGATTTTGATTCCTGGGCGCCCGCCATTCATTTCAATGGGGGAATTCGACCCCTGGTAGCCCGCCATTCATTTCAATGGGGGATTTCGACCACTGGGAGCCAGCCATTCATTTCAATGGGGGATTTCGACCCCTAGGCGCCCGCCATTCATTTCAATGGGGGATTTTGACTCCTGGTCGCCCGCCATTCATTTCAATGGGGGAATTCGACCCCTTGGAGACCGCCATTCATTTCAATGGGGGATTTCGACCACTGGGAGCCAGCCATTCATTTCAATGGGAGATTTCGACCCCTAGGCGCCCCCGCCATTCATTCCTGAGGGGGGATCTTGATTCCTGGTAGCCCGCCATTCATTTCAATGGGGGATTTCAACACCTGGTAACCCGCCATTCATTCCTATGGGGGATTTCGACCCCTGGTAGCCCGCCATTCATTTCTTTTTGGGATTTTGATCCCTGGGTGCCCGCCATCCATTTCAATGGGGGATTTCGACCACTGGGAGCCAGCCATTCATTTCAATGGGGGATTTCGACCCCTAGGAGCCCGTCATTCATTTCAATGGGGGATTTCGACCACTGGGAGCCAGCCATTCATTTCAATGGGGGATTTCAACCCCTGGTAACCTGCCTTTCATTCCTATGGGAAATTTCGACCCCTGGGAGCCCACCATTCATTTAAATGGGGGAATTCGACCCGTGGTAGCCCGCCATTCATTTCAATGGGGGATTTCGACCACTGGGAGCCCAATATTCATTTCTATGGGGGAATCTCGATCCCTAGTAGCCCGCCATTCATTTCAATGGGGGAATTCGCCCCCTGGTAGCTCGCCATTCATTTAATTGGGGGATTTTGATCCCTGGGTGCCCGCCATTCATTTCAATAGGGGAATTCGACACCTGGGTGCCCGCCATTCATTTCATTGCGGGATTTCGACCCCTGGGCGCCCGCCATTCATTTCAATGGGGGATTTCGACCTCTGGTAGCCCGCCATTCATTTCATTGGGGGATTTTGATTCCTGGGCGCCCGCCATTCATTTCAATGGGGGAATTCGACCCCTGGGAGCCCGCCATTCATTTCAATGGGGGATTTCGACCACTGGGAGCCATCCATTCATTTCAATGGGGGATTTCGACCCCTAGGCTCCCCCGCCATTCATTCCTATGGGGGAATCTCTATCCCTGGTAGCCCGCCATTCATTTCAATGGGGGATTTCAACCCCTGGTAACCTGCAATTCATTCCTATGGGCGATTTCGACCCCTGGGAGCCCACCATTCACTTAAATAGGGGAATTCGACACCTGGTAGCCCGCCATTCATTTCAATGGGGGATGTCGACCACTGGGAGCCCAATATTCATTTCTATGGGGGAATCTCGATCCCTGGTAGCCCACCATTCATTTCAATGGGGGATTTCGACCCCTGGTAGCCCGCAATTCATTTCATTGCGGGATTTCGACCCCAGGGCACGCGCCATTCATTTCAATGGGGGATTTCGACCCCTGGTAGCCCGCCATTCATTTCATTGGGGTATTTTGATTCCTGGGCGCCCGCCATTCATTTCAATGGGGGAATTCGAACCCTGGTAGCCCGCCATTCATTTCAATGGGGGATTTCGACAACTGGGAGCCAGCCATTCATTTCAATGGGGGATTTCGACCCCTAGGCGCCCGCCATTCATTTCAATGGGGAATTTTGACTCCTGGTCGCCCGCCATTCATTTCAATGAGGGAATTCAACCCCTGGGAGCCCGCCATTCAATTCAATGGGGGATTTCGACCACTGGGAGCCAGCCATTCATTTCAATGGGAGATTTCGACCCCTAGGCGCCCCCGCCATTCATTCCTGAGGGGGGATCTCGATCCCTGGTAGACCGCCATTCATTTCAATGGGGGATTTCAACACCTGGTAACCCGCCATTCATTCCTATGGAGGGATTCGACCCCTGGGAGCCCACCATTCATTTAAATGGGGTAATTCGACCCCTGGGTGCCCGCCATTCATTTCAATGGGGGATTTCGACCCCTGGTAGCCCGCCATTCATTTCTTTTTGGGATTTTGATCCCTGGGTGCCCGCCATTCATTTCAATAGGGGAATTCGACCCCTGGGTGCCCGCCATACATTTCATTGCGGGATTTCGACCCCTGGGCGCCCGCCATTCATTTCAATGGGGGATTTCGACCTCTGGTATCCCGCCATTCATTTCATTTGGGAATTTTGATTCCTGGACTCCCGCCATTCATTTCAATGGGGGAATTCGACCCCTGGGAGCCCGCCATTCATTTCAATGGGGGATTTCGACCACTGGGAGCCAGCCATTCATTTCAATGGGGGATTTCGACCCCTAGGCGCCCCCGCCTTTCATTCCTATGGGGGAATCTCGATCCCTGGTAGCCGGCCATTCATTTCAATGGGGGATTTCAACCCCTGGTAACCTGCCATTCATTCCTTTGGGGGATTTCGACCCCTGGGAGCCCACCATTCATTTCAATGGGGGATTTCGACCTCTGGTAGCCCGCCATTCATTTCATTGGGGGATTTTGATTCCTGGGCTCCCGCCATTCATTTCAATGGGGGAATTCGACCCCTGGGAGCCCGCCATTCATTTCAATGGGGGATTTCGACCACTGGGAGCCAGCCATTCATTTCAATGGGGGATTTCGACCCCTAGGCGCCCCCGCCTTTCATTCCTATGGGGGAATCTCGATCCCTGGTAGCCGGCCATTCATTTCAATGGGGGATTTCAACCCCTGGTAACCTGCCATTCATTCCTATGGGGGATTTCGACCCCTGGGAGCCCACCATTCATTTCTATGGGGGAATCTCGATCCCTGGTAGCCCGCCATTCATTTCAATGGGGGATTTCGACCCATGGTAGCCCGTCATTCATTTCATTGCGGGATTTCGACCCCAGGGCACCCGCAATTCATTTCAATGGGGGATTTCGACCCCTGGTAGCCTGCCATTCATTTCATTGGGGGATTTCGATTCCTGGGCGCCCGCCATTCATTTCAATGGGGGAATTCGACCCCTGGTAGCCCGCCATTCATTTCATTGGGGGATTTTGATCCCTGGGTGCCCGCCATTCATTTCAATAAGGGAATTCGACCCCTGGGTGCCCGCCATTCATTTCATTGCGGGAATTCGACCCCTGGGAGCCCGCCATTCATTTCAATGGGGGATTTCGACCACTGGGAGCCAGCCATTCATTTCAATGGGGGATTTCGACCCCTAGGCTCCCCCGCCATTCATTCCTATGGGGGAATCTCTATCCCTGGTAGCCCGCCATTCATTTCAATGGGGGATTTCAACCCCTGGTAACCTGCAATTCATTCCTATGGGCGATTTCGACCCCTGGGAGCCCACCATTCACTTAAATAGGGGAATTCGACCCCTGGTAGCCCGCCATTCATTTCATTGCGGGATTTCGACCCCAGGGCACCCGCCATTCATTTCAATGGGGGATTTTGACCCCTGGTAGCCCGCCATTCATTTCATTGGGGGATTTTGATTCCTGGGCGCCCGCCATTCATTTCAATGGGGGAATTCGACCCCTGGTAGCCCGCCATTCATTTCAATGGGGGATTTCGACCACTGGGAGCCAGCCATTCATTTCAATGGGGGATTTCGACCCCTGGGAGCCCACCATTCATTTAAATGGGGGAATTCGACCCCTGGGTGCCAGCCATTCATTTCAATGGGGGATTTCGACCCCGCGTAGCCCGCCATTCATTTCTTTTTGGGATTTTGATCCCTGGGTGCCCGCCATTCATTCCAATAGGGGAATTCGACCCCTGGGTGCCCGCCATACATTTCATTGCGGGATTTCGACCCCTGGGCGCCCGCCATTCATTTCAATGGGGGATTTCGACCTCTGGGAGCCCGCCATTCATTTTAATGGGGGATTTCGACCACTGGTAGCCCGCCATTCATTTCAATGGGGGATTTCAACCCCTGGTAACCTGCAATTCATTCCTATGGGCGATTTCGACCCCTGGGAGCCCACCATTCACTTAAATAGGGGAATTCGACCCCTGGTAGCCCGCCATTCATTTCATTGCGGGATTTCGACCCCAGGGCACCCGCCATTCATTTCAATGGGGGATTTTGACCCCTGGTAGCCCGCCATTCATTTCATTGGGGGATTTTGATTCCTGGGCGCCCGCCATTCATTTCAATGGGGGAATTCGACCCCTGGTAGCCCGCCATTCATTTCAATGGGGGATTTCGACCACTGGGAGCCAGCCATTCATTTCAATGGGGGAATTCGACCCCTGGTAGCCCGCCATTCATTTCATTGGGGGATTTTGATCCCTGGGTGCCCGCCATTCATTTCAATAAGGGAATTCGACCCCTGGGTGCCCGCCATTCATTTCATTGCGGGATTTCGACCCCTGGGCGCCCGCCATTCATTTCAATGGGGGATTTTGACCTCTGGTAGCCCGCCATTCATTTCATTGGGGGATTTTGATTCCTGGGCGCCCGCCATTTATTTCAATGGGGGAATTCGTCCCCTGGGAGCCCGCCATTCATTTCAATGGGGGATTTCGACCCCTGGTAGCCCGCCATTCATTTCAATGGGGGATTTCGACCACTGGGAGCCCAATATTCATTTCTATGGGGGAATCTCGATCCCTGGTAGCCCGCCATTCATTTCAATGGGGGATTTCGACCCATGGTAGCCCGCCATTCATTTCATTGCGGGATTTCGACCACAGGGCACCCGCCATTCATTTCAATAGGGGATTTCGACCCCTGGTAGCCCGCCATTCATTTCATTGGGGGATTTTGATTCCTGGGCGCCCGCCATTCATTTCAATGGGGGAATTCGACCCTGGTAGCCCGCCATTCATTTCAATGGGGGATTTCGACCACTGGGAGCCAGCCATTCATTTCAATGGGGGATTTCGACCCCTAGGCGCCCGCCATTCATTTCAATGGGGGATTTTGACTCCTGGTCGCCCGCCATTCATTTCAATGGGGGAATTCGACCCCTTGGAGACCGCCATTCATTTCAATGGGGGATTTCGACCACTGGGAGCCAGCCATTCATTTCAATGGGAGATTTCGACCCCTAGGCGCCCCCGCCATTCATTCCTGAGGGGGGATCTTGATTCCTGGTAGCCCGCCATTCATTTCAATGGGGGATTTCAACACCTGGTAACCCGCCATTCATTCCTATGGGGGATTTCGACCCCTGGTAGCCCGCCATTCATTTCTTTTTGGGATTTTGATCCCTGGGTGCCCGCCATCCATTTCAATGGGGGATTTCGACCACTGGGAGCCAGCCATTCATTTCAATGGGGGATTTCGACCCCTAGGAGCCCGTCATTCATTTCAATGGGGGATTTCGACCACTGGGAGCCAGCCATTCATTTCAATGGGGGATTTCAACCCCTGGTAACCTGCCTTTCATTCCTATGGGAAATTTCGACCCCTGGGAGCCCACCATTCATTTAAATGGGGGAATTCGACCCGTGGTAGCCCGCCATTCATTTCAATGGGGGATTTCGACCACTGGGAGCCCAATATTCATTTCTATGGGGGAATCTCGATCCCTAGTAGCCCGCCATTCATTTCAATGGGGGAATTCGCCCCCTGGTAGCTCGCCATTCATTTAATTGGGGGATTTTGATCCCTGGGTGCCCGCCATTCATTTCAATAGGGGAATTCGACACCTGGGTGCCCGCCATTCATTTCATTGCGGGATTTCGACCCCTGGGCGCCCGCCATTCATTTCAATGGGGGATTTCGACCACTGGGAGCCATCCATTCATTTCAATGGGGGATTTCGACCCCTAGGCTCCCCCGCCATTCATTCCTATGGGGGAATCTCTATCCCTGGTAGCCCGCCATTCATTTCAATGGGGGATTTCAACCCCTGGTAACCTGCAATTCATTCCTATGGGCGATTTCGACCCCTGGGAGCCCACCATTCACTTAAATAGGGGAATTCGACACCTGGTAGCCCGCCATTCATTTCAATGGGGGATGTCGACCACTGGGAGCCCAATATTCATTTCTATGGGGGAATCTCGATCCCTGGTAGCCCACCATTCATTTCAATGGGGGATTTCGACCCCTGGTAGCCCGCAATTCATTTCATTGCGGGATTTCGACCCCAGGGCACGCGCCATTCATTTCAATGGGGGATTTCGACCCCTGGTAGCCCGCCATTCATTTCATTGGGGTATTTTGATTCCTGGGCGCCCGCCATTCATTTCAATGGGGGAATTCGAACCCTGGTAGCCCGCCATTCATTTCAATGGGGGATTTCGACAACTGGGAGCCAGCCATTCATTTCAATGGGGGATTTCGACCCCTAGGCGCCCGCCATTCATTTCAATGGGGAATTTTGACTCCTGGTCGCCCGCCATTCATTTCAATGAGGGAATTCAACCCCTGGGAGCCCGCCATTCAATTCAATGGGGGATTTCGACCACTGGGAGCCAGCCATTCATTTCAATGGGAGATTTCGACCCCTAGGCGCCCCCGCCATTCATTCCTGAGGGGGGATCTCGATCCCTGGTAGACCGCCATTCATTTCAATGGGGGATTTCAACACCTGGTAACCCGCCATTCATTCCTATGGAGGGATTCGACCCCTGGGAGCCCACCATTCATTTAAATGGGGTAATTCGACCCCTGGGTGCCCGCCATTCATTTCAATGGGGGATTTCGACCCCTGGTAGCCCGCCATTCATTTCTTTTTGGGATTTTGATCCCTGGGTGCCCGCCATTCATTTCAATAGGGGAATTCGACCCCTGGGTGCCCGCCATACATTTCATTGCGGGATTTCGACCCCTGGGCGCCCGCCATTCATTTCAATGGGGGATTTCGACCTCTGGTATCCCGCCATTCATTTCATTTGGGAATTTTGATTCCTGGACTCCCGCCATTCATTTCAATGGGGGAATTCGACCCCTGGGAGCCCGCCATTCATTTCAATGGGGGATTTCGACCACTGGGAGCCAGCCATTCATTTCAATGGGGGATTTCGACCCCTAGGCGCCCCCGCCTTTCATTCCTATGGGGGAATCTCGATCCCTGGTAGCCGGCCATTCATTTCAATGGGGGATTTCAACCCCTGGTAACCTGCCATTCATTCCTTTGGGGGATTTCGACCCCTGGGAGCCCACCATTCATTTCAATGGGGGATTTCGACCTCTGGTAGCCCGCCATTCATTTCATTGGGGGATTTTGATTCCTGGGCTCCCGCCATTCATTTCAATGGGGGAATTCGACCCCTGGGAGCCCGCCATTCATTTCAATGGGGGATTTCGACCACTGGGAGCCAGCCATTCATTTCAATGGGGGATTTCGACCCCTAGGCGCCCCCGCCTTTCATTCCTATGGGGGAATCTCGATCCCTGGTAGCCGGCCATTCATTTCAATGGGGGATTTCAACCCCTGGTAACCTGCCATTCATTCCTATGGGGGATTTCGACCCCTGGGAGCCCACCATTCATTTCTATGGGGGAATCTCGATCCCTGGTAGCCCGCCATTCATTTCAATGGGGGATTTCGACCCATGGTAGCCCGTCATTCATTTCATTGCGGGATTTCGACCCCAGGGCACCCGCAATTCATTTCAATGGGGGATTTCGACCCCTGGTAGCCTGCCATTCATTTCATTGGGGGATTTCGATTCCTGGGCGCCCGCCATTCATTTCAATGGGGGAATTCGACCCCTGGTAGCCCGCCATTCATTTCATTGGGGGATTTTGATCCCTGGGTGCCCGCCATTCATTTCAATAAGGGAATTCGACCCCTGGGTGCCCGCCATTCATTTCATTGCGGGAATTCGACCCCTGGGAGCCCGCCATTCATTTCAATGGGGGATTTCGACCACTGGGAGCCAGCCATTCATTTCAATGGGGGATTTCGACCCCTAGGCTCCCCCGCCATTCATTCCTATGGGGGAATCTCTATCCCTGGTAGCCCGCCATTCATTTCAATGGGGGATTTCAACCCCTGGTAACCTGCAATTCATTCCTATGGGCGATTTCGACCCCTGGGAGCCCACCATTCACTTAAATAGGGGAATTCGACCCCTGGTAGCCCGCCATTCATTTCATTGCGGGATTTCGACCCCAGGGCACCCGCCATTCATTTCAATGGGGGATTTTGACCCCTGGTAGCCCGCCATTCATTTCATTGGGGGATTTTGATTCCTGGGCGCCCGCCATTCATTTCAATGGGGGAATTCGACCCCTGGTAGCCCGCCATTCATTTCAATGGGGGATTTCGACCACTGGGAGCCAGCCATTCATTTCAATGGGGGATTTCGACCCCTGGGAGCCCACCATTCATTTAAATGGGGGAATTCGACCCCTGGGTGCCAGCCATTCATTTCAATGGGGGATTTCGACCCCGCGTAGCCCGCCATTCATTTCTTTTTGGGATTTTGATCCCTGGGTGCCCGCCATTCATTCCAATAGGGGAATTCGACCCCTGGGTGCCCGCCATACATTTCATTGCGGGATTTCGACCCCTGGGCGCCCGCCATTCATTTCAATGGGGGATTTCGACCTCTGGGAGCCCGCCATTCATTTTAATGGGGGATTTCGACCACTGGGAGCCAGACATTCATTTCAATGGGGGATTTCGACCCCTAGGCGGCCCCACCATTCAATCCTATGGGGGAATCTCGATCCCTGGTAGCCGGCCATTCATTTCAATGGGGGATTTCAACCCCTGGTAACCTGCCATTCATTCCTATGGGGGATTTCAACCCCTGGGAGCCCACCATTCATTTAAGTAGGGGAATTCGACCCCTGGTAGCCCGCCATTCATTTCAATGGGGGATTTCGACCACTGGAAGCCCAATATTCATTTCTATGGGGGAATCTCGATCCCTGGTAGCCCGCCATTCATTTCAATGGGGGATTTCGACCCCTGGGCACCCGCCATTCATTTCAATGGGGGATTTCGACCCCTGGTAGCCCGCCATTCATTTCATTGCGGGATTTCGACCCCTGGGCACAAGCCATTCATTTCAATGGGGGAATTCGACCCCTGGTAGCCCGCCATTCATTTCAATGGGGGATTTCGACCACTGGGAGCCAGCCATTCATTTCAATGGGGGAATTCGACCCCTGGTAGCCCGCCATTCATTTCATTGGGGGATTTTGATCCCTGGGTGCCCGCCATTCATTTCAATGGGGGATTTCGACCACTGGGAGCCCAATATTCATTTCTATGGGGGAATCTCGATCCCTGGTAGCCCGCCATTCATTTCAATGGGGGATTTCGACCCATGGTAGCCCGCCATTCATTTCATTGCGGGATTTCGACCACAGGGCACCCGCCATTTATTTCAATGGGGGATTTCGACCCCTGGTAGCCCGCCATTCATTTCATTGGGGGATATTGATTCCTGGGCGCCCGCCATTCATTTCAATGGGGGAATTCGACCCCTGGTAGCCCGCCATTCATTTCAATGGGGGATTTCGACCACTGGGAGCCAGCCATTCATTTAAATGGGGGATTTCGACCCCTAGGCGCCCGCCATTCATTTCAATGGGGGATTTTGACTCCTGGTCGCCCGCCATTCATTTCAATGGGGGAATTTGACCCCTTGGAGACCGCCATTCATTTCAATGGGGGATTTCGACCACTGGGAGCCAGCCATTCATTTCAATGGGAGATTTCGACCCCTAGGCGCCCCCGCCATTCATTCCTGAGGGGGGATCTTGATTCCTGGTAGCCCGCCATTCATTTCAATGGGGGATTTCAACACCTGGTAACCCGCCATTCATTCCTATGGGGGATTTCGACCCCTGGTAGCCCGCCATTCATTTCTTTTTGGGATTTTGATCCCTGGGTGCCCGCCATCCATTTCAATGGGGGATTTCGACCACTGGGAGCCAGCCATTCATTTCAATGGGGGATTTCGACCCCTAGGAGCCCGTCATTCATTTCAATGGGGGATTTCGACCACTGGGAGCCAGCCATTCATTTCAATGGGGGATTTCAACCCCTGGTAACCTGCCTTTCATTCCTATGGGAAATTTTGACCCCTGGGAGCCCACCATTCATTTAAATGGGGGAATTCGACCCGTGGTAGCCCGCCATTCATTTCAATGGGGGATTTCGACCACTGGGAGCCCAATATTCATTTCTATGGGGGAATCTCGATCCCTAGTAGCCCGCCATTCATTTCAATGGGGGAATTCGCCCCCTGGTAGCTCGCCATTCATTTAATTGGGGGATTTTGATCCCTGGGTGCCCGCCATTCATTTCAATAGGGGAATTCGACACCTGGGTGCCCGCCATTCATTTCATTGCGGGATTTCGACCCCTGGGCGCCCGCCATTCATTTCAATGGGGGATTTCGACCTCTGGTAGCCCGCCATTCATTTCATTGGGGGATTTTGATTCCTGGGCGCCCGCCATTCATTTCAATGGGGGAATTCGACCCCTGGGAGCCCGCCATTCATTTCAATGGGGGATTTCGACCACTGGGAGCCAGCCATTCATTTCAATGGGGGATTTCGACCCCTAGGCTCCCCCGCCATTCATTCCTATGGGGGAATCTCTATCCCTGGTAGCCCGCCATTCATTTCAATGGGGGATTTCAACCCCTGGTAACGTGCAATTCATTCCTATGGGCGATTTCGACCCCTGGGAGCCCACCATTCACTTAAATAGGGGAATTCGACCCCTGGTAGACCGCCATTCATTTCAATGGGGGATGTCGACCACTGGGAGCCCAATATTCATTTCTATGGGGGAATCTCGATCCCTGGTAGCCCACCATTCATTTCAATGGGGGATTTCGACCCCTGGTAGCCCGCCATACATTTCATTGCGGGATTTCGACCCCAGGGCACGCGCCATTCATTTCAATGGGGGATTTCGACCCCTGGTAGCCCGCCATTCATTTCATTGGGGGATTTTGATTCCTGGGCGCCCGCCATTCATTTCAATGGGGGAATTCGACCCCTGGTAGCCCGCCATTCATTTCAATGGGGGATTTCGACAACTGGGAGCCAGCCATTCATTTCAATGGGGGATTTCGACCCCTAGGCGCCCACCATTCATTTCAATGGGGAATTTTGACTCCTGGTCGCCCGCCATTCATTTCAATGAGGGAATTCGACCCCTGGGAGCCCGTCATTCAATTCAATGGGGGATTTCGACCACTGGGAGCTAGCCATTCATTTCAATGGGAGATTTCGACCCCTAGGCGCCCCCGCCATTCATTCCTGAGGGGGGATCCTGAACCCTGGTAGACCGCCATTCATTTCAATGGGGGATTTCAACAACTGGTAACCCGCCATTCATTCCTATGGAGGGATTCGACCCCTGGGAGCCCACCATTCATTTAAATGGGGTAATTCGACCCCTGGGTGCCCGCCATTCATTTCAATGGGGGATTTCGACCCCTGGTAGCCCGCCATTCATTTCTTTTTGGGATTTTGATCCCTGGGTGCCCGCCATTCATTTCAATGGGGGATTTCGACCACTGGGAGCCAGGCATTCATTTCAATGGGGGATTTCGACCCCTAGGCGCCCCCGCCTTTCATTCCTATGGGGGAATCTCGATCCCTGGTAGCCGGCCATTCATTTCAATGGGGGATTTCAACCCCTGGTAACCTGCCATTCATTCCTATGGGGGATTTCGACCCCTGGGAGCCCACCATTCATTTAAGTAGGGGAATTCGACCCCTGGTAGCCCGCCATTCATTTCAATGGGTGATTTCGACCCCTGGGCACCCGCCATTCATTTCAATGGGGGATTTCGACCCCTGGTAGCCCGCCATTCATTTCATTGCGGGATTTCGACCCCTGGGCACATGCCATTCATTTCAATGGGGGAATTCGACCCCTGGTAGCCCGCCATTCATTTCATTGGGGGATTTTGATCCCTGGGTGCCCGCCATTCATTTCAATAAGGGAATTCGACCCCTGGGTGCCCGCCATTCATTTCATTGCGGGATTTCGACCCCTGGGCGCCCGCCATTCATTTCAATGGGGGATTTTGACCTCTGGTAGCCCGCCATTCATTTCATTGGGGGATTTTGATTCCTGGGCGCCCGCCATTCATTTCAATGGGGGAATTCGACCCCTGGGAGCCCGCCATTCATTTCAATGGGGGATTTCGACCACTGGGAGCCAGCCATTCATTTCAATGGGGGATTTCGACCCCTGGGTGCCCGCCATTCATTTCATTGCGGGATTTCGACCCCTGGGCGCCCGCCATTCATTTCAATGGGGGATTTTGACCTCTGGTAGCCCGCCATTCATTTCATTGGGGGATTTTGATTCCTGGGCCCGCCATTCATTTCAATGGGGGAATTCGACCCCTGGGAGCCCGCCATTCATTTCAATGGGGGATTTCGACCACTGGGAGCCCGCCATTCATTTCAATGGGGGATTTCGACCACTGGGAGCCAGCCATTCATTTCAATGGGGGATTTCGACCCCTAGGCGCCCCCGCCTTTCATTCCTATGGGGGAATCTCGATCCCTGGTAGCCGGCCATTCATTTCAATGGGGGATTTCAACCCCTGGTAACCTGCCATTCATTCCTATGGGGGATTTCGACCCCTGGGAGCCCACCATTCATTTCTATGGGGGAATCTCGATCCCTGGTAGCCCGCCATTCATTTCAATGGGGGATTTCGACCCATGGTAGCCCGTCATTCATTTCATTGCGGGATTTCGACCCCAGGGCACCCGCCATTCATTTCAATGGGGGATTTCGACCCCTGGTAGCCTGCCATTCATTTCATTGGGGGATTTCGATTCCTGGGCGCCCGCCATTCATTTCAATGGGGGAATTCGACCCCTGGTAGCCCGCCATTCATTTCATTGGGGGATTTTGATCCCTGGGTGCCCGCCATTCATTTCAATAAGGGAATTCGACCCCTGGGTGCCCGCCATTCATTTCATTGCGGGATTTCGACCCCTGGGCGCCCGCCATTCATTTCAATGGGGGATTTTGACCTCTGGTAGCCCGCCATTCATTTCATTGGGGGATTTTGATTCCTGGGCGCCCGCCATTCATTTCAATGGGGGAATTCGACCCCTGGGAGCCCGCCATTCATTTCAATGGGGGATTTCGACCACTGGGAGCCAGCCATTCATTTCAATGGGGGATTTCGACCCCTAGGCTCCCCCGCCATTCATTCCTATGGGGGAATCTCTATCCCTGGTAGCCCGCCATTCATTTCAATGGGGGATTTCAACCCCTGGTAACCTGCCATTCATTCCTATGGGGGATTTCGACCCCTGGGAGCCAACCATTCATTTAAGTAGGGGAATTCGACCCCTGGTAGCCCACCATTCATTTCAATGGGGGATTTCGACCACTGGAAGCCCAATATTCATTTCTATGGGGGAATCTCGATCCCTGGTAGCCCGCCATTCATTTCAATGGGGGATTTCGACCCCTGGGCACCCGCCATTCATTTCAATGGGGGATTTCGACCCCTGGTAGCCCGCCATTCATTTCATTGCGGGATTTCGACCCCTGGGCACAAGCCATTCATTTCAATGGGGGAATTCGACCCCTGGTAGCCCGCCATTCATTTCAATGGGGGATTTCGACCACTGGGAGCCAGCCATTCATTTCAATGGGGGAATTCGACCCCTGGTAGCCCGCCATTCATTTCATTGGGGGATTTTGATCCCTGGGTGCCCGCCATTCATTTCAATAAGGGAATTCGACCCCTGGGTGCCCTTCATTCATTTCATTGCGGGATTTCGACCCCTGGGCGGCCGCCATTCATTTCAATTGGGGATTTTGACCTCTGGTAGCCCGCCATTCATTTCATTGGGGGATTTTGATTCCTGGGCGCCCGCCATTTATTTCAATGGGGGAATTCGTCCCCTGGGAGCCCGCCATTCATTTCAATGGGGGATTTCGACCCCTGGTAGCCCGCCATTTATTTCAATGGGGGATTTCGACCACTGGGAGCTTAATATTCATTTCTATGGGGGAATCTCGATCCCTGGTAGCCCGCCATTCATTTCAATGGGGGATTTCGACCCATGGTAGCCCGCCATTCATTTCATTGCGGGATTTCGACCACAGGGCACCCGCCATTCATTTCAATGGGGGATTTCGACCCCTGGTAGCCCGCCATTCATTTCATTGGGGGATTTTGATTCCTGGGCGCCCGCCATTCATTTCAATGGGGGAATTCGACCCCTGGTAGCCCGCCATTCATTTCAATGGGGGATTTCGACCACTGGGAGCCAGCCATTCATTTCAATGGGGGATTTCGACCCCTAGGCGCCCGCCATTCATTTCAATGGGGGATTTTGACTCCTGGTCGCCCGCCATTCATTTCAATGGGGGAATTCGACCCCTTGGAGACCGCCATTCATTTCAATGGGGGATTTCGACCACTGGGAGCCAGCCATTCATTTCAATGGGAGATTTCGACCCCTAGGCGCCCCCGCCATTCATTCCTGAGGGGGGATCTTGATTCCTGGTAGCCCGCCATTCATTTCAATGGGGGATTTCAACACCTGGTAACCCGCCATTCATTCCTATGGGGGATTTCGACCCCTGGTAGCCCGCCATTCATTTCTTTTTGGGATTTTGATCCCTGGGTGCCCGCCATCCATTTCAATGGGGGATTTCGACCACTGGGAGCCAGCCATTCATTTCAATGGGGGATTTCGACCCCTAGGAGCCCGTCATTCATTTCAATGGGGGATTTCGACCACTGGGAGCCAGCCATTCATTTCAATGGGGGATTTCAACCCCTGGTAACCTGCCTTTCATTCCTATGGGAAATTTCGACCCCTGGGAGCCCACCATTCATTTAAATGGGGGAATTCGACCCGTGGTAGCCCGCCATTCATTTCAATGGGGGATTTCGACCACTGGGAGCCCAATATTCATTTCTATGGGGGAATCTCGATCCCTAGTAGCCCGCCATTCATTTCAATGGGGGAATTCGCCCCCTGGTAGCTCGCCATTCATTTAATTGGGGGATTTTGATCCCTGGGTGCCCGCCATTCATTTCAATAGGGGAATTCGACACCTGGGTGCCCGCCATTCATTTCATTGCGGGATTTCGACCCCTGGGTGCCCGCCATTCATTTCAATGGGGGATTTCGACCTCTGGTAGCCCGCCATTCATTTCATTGGGGGATTTTGATTCCTGGGCGCCCGCCATTCATTTCAATGGGGGAATTCGACCCCTGGGAGCCCGCCATTCATTTCAATGGGGGATTTCGACCACTGGGAGTCATCCATTCATTTCAATGGGGGATTTCGACCCCTAGGCTCCCCCGCCATTCATTCCTATGGGGGAATCTTTATCCCTGGTAGCCCGCCATTCATTTCAATGGGGGATTTCAACCCCTGGTAACCTGCAATTCATTCCAATGGGCGATTTCGACCCCTGGGAGCCCACCATTCACTTAAATAGGGGAATTCGACACCTGGTAGCCCGCCATTCATTTCAATGGGGGATGTCGACCACTGGGAGCCCAATATTCATTTCTATGGGGGAATCTCGATCCCTGGTAGCCCACCATTCATTTCAATGGGGGATTTCGACCCCTGGTAGCCCGCCATTCATTTCATTGCGGGATTTCGACCCCAGGGCACGCGCCATTCATTTCAATGGGGGATTTCGACCCCTGGTAGCCCGCCATTCATTTCATTGGGGTATTTTGATTCCTGGGCGCCCGCCATTCATTTCAATGGGGGAATTCGACCCCTGGTAGCCCGCCATTCATTTCAATGGGGGATTTCGACAACTGGGAGCCAGCCATTCATTTCAATGGGGGATTTCGACCCCTAGGCGCCCGCCATTCATTTCAATGGGGAATTTTGACTCCTGGTCGCCCGCCATTCATTTCAATGAGGGAATTCAACCCCTGGGAGCCCGCCATTCAATTCAATGGGGGATTTCGACCACTGGGAGCCAGCCATTCATTTCAATGGGAGATTTCGACCCCTAGGCGCCCCCGCCATTCATTCCTGAGGGGGGATCTCGATCCCTGGTAGACCGCCATTCATTTCAATGGGGGATTTCAACACCTGGTAACACGCCATTCATTCCTATGGAGGGATTCGACCCCTGGGAGCCCACCATTCATTTAAATGGGGTAATTCGACCCCTGGGTGCCCGCCATTCATTTCAATGGGGGATTTCGACCCCTGGTAGCCCGCCATTCATTTCTTTTTGGGATTTTGATCCCTGGGTGCCCGCCATTCATTTCAATAGGGGAATTCGACCCCTGGGTGCCCGCCATACATTTCATTGCGGGATTTCGACCCCTGGGCGCCCGCCATTCATTTCAATGGGGGATTTCGACCTCTGGTATCCCGCCATTCATTTCATTTGGGAATTTTGATTCCTGGACTCCCGCCATTCATTTCAATGGGGGAATTCGACCCCTGGGAGCCCGCCATTCATTTCAATGGGGGATTTCGACCACTGGGAGCCAGCCATTCATTTCAATGGGGGATTTCGACCCCTAGGCGCCCCCGCCTTTCATTCCTATGGGGGAATCTCGATCCCTGGTAGCCGGCCATTCATTTCAATGGGGGATTTCAACCCCTGGTAACCTGCCATTCATTCCTATGGGGGATTTCGACCCCTGGGAGCCCACCATTCATTTCAATGGGGGATTTCGACCTCTGGTAGCCCGCCATTCATTTCATTGGGGGATTTTGATTCCTGGGCTCCCGCCATTCATTTCAATGGGGGAATTCGACCCCTGGGAGCCCGCCATTCATTTCAATGGGGGATTTCGACCACTGGGAGCCAGCCATTCATTTCAATGGGGGATTTCGACCCCTAGGCGCCCCCGCCTTTCATTCCTATGGGGGAATCTCGATCCCTGGTAGCCGGCCATTCATTTCAATGGGGGATTTCAACCCCTGGTAACCTGCCATTCATTCCTATGGGGGATTTCGACCCCTGGGAGCCCACCATTCATTTCTATGGGGGAATCTCGATCCCTGGTAGCCCGCCATTCATTTCAATGGGGGATTTCGACCCATGGTAGCCCGTCATTCATTTCATTGCGGGATTTCGACCCCAGGGCACCCGCCATTCATTTCAATGGGGGATTTCGACCCCTGGTAGCCTGCCATTCATTTCATTGGGGGATTTCGATTCCTGGGCGCCCGCCATTCATTTCAATGGGGGAATTCGACCCCTGGTAGCCCGCCATTCATTTCATTGGGGGATTTTGATCCCTGGGTGCCCGCCATTCATTCCAATAGGGGAATTCGACCCATGGGTGCCCGCCATACATTTCATTGCGGGATTTCGACACCTGGGCGCCCGCCATTCATTTCAATGGGGGATTTCGACCTCTGGGAGCCCGCCATTAATTTTAATGGGGGATTTCGACCACTGGGAGCCAGACATTCATTTCAATGGGGGATTTCGACCCCTAGGCGGCCCCACCATTCAATCCTATGGGGGAATCTCGATCCCTGGTAACCTGCAATTCATTCCAATGGGCGATTTCGACCCCTGGGAGCCCACCATTCACTTAAATAGGGGAATTCGACACCTGGTAGCCCGCCATTCATTTCAATGGGGGATGTCGACCACTGGGAGCACAATATTCATTTCTATGGGGGAATCTCGATCCCTGGTAGCCCACCATTCATTTCAATGGGGGATTTCGACCCCTGGTAGCCCGCCATTCATTTCATTGCGGGATTTCGACCCCAGGGCACGCGCCATTCATTTCAATGGGGGATTTCGACCCCTGGTAGCCCGCCATTCATTTCATTGGGGTATTTTGATTCCTGGGCGCCCGCCATTCATTTCAATGGGGGAATTCGACCCCTGGTAGCCCGCCATTCATTTCAATGGGGGATTTCGACAACTGGGAGCCAGCCATTCATTTCAATGGGGGATTTCGACCCCTAGGCGCCCGCCATTCATTTCAATGGGGAATTTTGACTCCTGGTCGCCCGCCATTCATTTCAATGAGGGAATTCAACCCCTGGGAGCCCGCCATTCAATTCAATGGGGGATTTCGACCACTGGGAGCCAGCCATTCATTTCAATGGGAGATTTCGACCCCTAGGCGCCCCCGCCATTCATTCCTGAGGGGGGATCTCGATCCCTGGTAGACCGCCATTCATTTCAATGGGGGATTTCAACACCTGGTAACCCGCCATTCATTCCTATGGAGGGATTCGACCCCTGGGAGCCCACCATTCATTTAAATGGGGTAATTCGACCCCTGGGTGCCCGCCATTCATTTCAATGGGGGATTTCGACCCCTGGTAGCCCGCCATTCATTTCTTTTTGGGATTTTGATCCCTGGGTGCCCGCCATTCATTTCAATAGGGGAATTCGACCCCTGGGTGCCCGCCATACATTTCATTGCGGGATTTCGACCCCTGGGCGCCCGCCATTCATTTCAATGGGGGATTTCGACCTCTGGTATCCCGCCATTCATTTCATTTGGGAATTTTGATTCCTGGACTCCCGCCATTCATTTCAATGGGGGAATTCGACCCCTGGGAGCCCGCCATTCATTTCAATGGGGGATTTCGACCACTGGGAGCCAGCCATTCATTTCAATGGGGGATTTCGACCCCTAGGCGCCCCCGCCTTTCATTCCTATGGGGGAATCTCGATCCCTGGTAGCCGGCCATTCATTTCAATGGGGGATTTCAACCCCTGGTAACCTGCCATTCATTCCTATGGGGGATTTCGACCCCTGGGAGCCCACCATTCATTTCAATGGGGGATTTCGACCTCTGGTAGCCCGCCATTCATTTCATTGGGGGATTTTGATTCCTGGGCTCCCGCCATTCATTTCAATGGGGGAATTCGACCCCTGGGAGCCCGCCATTCATTTCAATGGGGGATTTCGACCACTGGGAGCCAGCCATTCATTTCAATGGGGGATTTCGACCCCTAGGCGCCCCCGCCTTTCATTCCTATGGGGGAATCTCGATCCCTGGTAGCCGGCCATTCATTTCAATGGGGGATTTCAACCCCTGGTAACCTGCCATTCATTCCTATGGGGGATTTCGACCCCTGGGAGCCCACCATTCATTTCTATGGGGGAATCTCGATCCCTGGTAGCCCGCCATTCATTTCAATGGGGGATTTCGACCCATGGTAGCCCGTCATTCATTTCATTGCGGGATTTCGACCCCAGGGCACCCGCCATTCATTTCAATGGGGGATTTCGACCCCTGGTAGCCTGCCATTCATTTCATTGGGGGATTTCGATTCCTGGGCGCCCGCCATTCATTTCAATGGGGGAATTCGACCCCTGGTAGCCCGCCATTCATTTCATTGGGGGATTTTGATCCCTGGGTGCCCGCCATTCATTTCAATAAGGGAATTCGACCCCTGGGTGCCCGCCATTCATTTCATTGCGGGATTTCGACCCCTGGGCGCCCGCCATTCATTTCAATGGGGGATTTTGACCTCTGGTAGCCCGCCATTCATTTCATTGGGGGATTTTGATTCCTGGGCGCCCGCCATTCATTTCAATGGGGGAATTCGACCCCTGGGAGCCCGCCATTCATTTCAATGGGGGATTTTGACCACTGGGAGCAAGCCATTCATTTCAATGGGGGATTTCGACCCCTAGGCTCCCCCATCATTCATTCCTATGGGGGAATCTCTATCCCTGGTAGCCCGCCATTCATTTCAATGGGGGATTTCAACCCCTGGTAACCTGCAATTCATTCCTATGGGCGATTTCGACCCCTGGGAGCCCACCATTCACTTAAATAGGGGAATTCGACCCCTGGTAGCCCGCCATTCATTTCATTGCGGGATTTCGACCCCAGGGCACCCGCCATTCATTTCAATGGGGGATTTTGACCCCTGGTAGCCCGCCATTCATTTCATTGGGGGATTTTGATTCCTGGGCGCCCGCCATTCATTTCAATGGGGGAATTCGACCCCTGGTAGCCCGCCATTCATTTCAATGGGGGATTTCGACCACTGGGAGCCAGCCATTCATTTCAATGGGGGATTTCGACCCCTGGGAGCCCACCATTCATTTAAATGGGGGAATTCGACCCCTGGGTGCCCGCCATTCATTTCAATGGGGGATTTCGACCCCTGGTAGCCCGCCATTCATTTCTTTTTGGGATTTTGATCCCTGGGTGCCCACCATTCATTCCAATAGGGGAATTCGACCCCTGGGTGCCCGCCATACATTTCATTGCGGGATTTCGACCCCTGGGCGCCCGCCATTCATTTCAATGGGGGATTTCGACCTCTGGGAGCCCGCCATTCATTTTAATGGGGGATTTCGACCACTGGGAGCCAGACATTCATTTCAATGGGGGATTTCGACCCCTAGGCGGCCCCACCATTCAATCCTATGGGGGAATCTCGATCCCTGGTAGCCGGCCATTCATTTCAATGGGGGATTTCAACCCCTGGTAACCTGCCATTCATTCCTATGGGGGATTTCGACCCCTGGGAGCCCACCATTCATTTAAGTAGGGGAATTCGACCCCTGGTAGCCCGCCATTCATTTCAATGGGGGATTTCGACCACTGGAAGCCCAATATTCATTTCTATGGGGGAATCTCGATCCCTGGTAGCCCGCCATTCATTTCAATGGGGGATTTCGACCCCTGGGCACCCGCCATTCATTTCAATGGGGGATTTCGACCCCTGGTAGCCCGCCATTCATTTCATTGCGGGATTTCGACCCCTGGGCACAAGCCATTCATTTCAATGGGGGAATTCGACCCCTGGTAGCCCGCCATTCATTTCAATGGGGGATTTCGACCACTGGGAGCCAGCCATTCATTTCAATGGGGGAATTCGACCCCTGGTAGCCCGCCATTCATTTCATTGGGGGATTTTGATCCCTGGGTGCCCGCCATTCATTTCAATAAGGGAATTCGACCCCTGGGTGCCCGCCATTCATTTCATTGCGGGATTTCGACCCCTGGGCGCCCGCCATTCATTTCAATGGGGGATTTTGACCTCTGGTAGCCCGCCATTCATTTCATTGGGGGATTTTGATTCCTGGGCGCCCGCCATTTATTTCAATGGGGGAATTCGTCCCCTGAGAGCCCGCCATTCATTTCAATGGGGGATTTCGACCCCTGGTAGCCCGCCATTCATTTCAATGGGGGATTTCGACCACTGGGAGCCCAATATTCATTTCTATGGGGGAATCTCGATCCCTGGTAGCCCGCCATTCATTTCAATGGGGGATTTCGACCCATGGTAGCCCGCCATTCATTTCATTGCGGGATTTCGACCACAGGGCACCCGCCATTCATTTCAATGGGGGATTTCGACCCCTGGTAGCCCGCCATTCATTTCATTGGGGGATTTTGATTCCTGGGCGCCCGCCATTCATTTCAATGGGGGAATTCGACCCCTGGTAGCCCGCCATTCATTTCAATGGGGGATTTCGACCACTGGGAGCCAGCCATTCATTTCAATGGGGGATTTCGACCCCTAGGCGCCCGCCATTCATTTCAATGGGGGATTTTGACTCCTGGTCGCCCGCCATTCATTTCAATGGGGGAATTCGACCCCTTGGAGACCGCCATTCATTTCAATGGGGGATTTCGACCACTGGGAGCCAGCCATTCATTTCAATGGGAGATTTCGACCCCTAGAAGCCCCCGCCATTCATTCCTGAGGGGGGATCTTGATTCCTGGTAGCCCGCCATTCATTTCAATGGGGGATTTCAACACCTGGTAACCCGCCATTCATTCCTATGGGGGATTTCGACCCCTGGTAGCCCGCCATTCATTTCTTTTTGGGATTTTGATCCCTGGGTGCCCGCCATCCATTTCAATGGGGGATTTCGACCACTGGGAGCCAGCCATTCATTTCAATGGGGGATTTCGACCCCTAGGAGCCCGTCATTCATTTCAATGGGGGATTTCGACCACTGGGAGCCAGCCATTCATTTCAATGGGGGATTTCAACCCCTGGTAACCTGCCTTTCATTCCTATGGGAAATTTCGACCCCTGGGAGCCCACCATTCATTTAAATGGGGGAATTCGACCCGTGGTAGCCCGCCATTCATTTCAATGGGGGATTTCGACCACTGGGAGCCCAATATTCATTTCTATGGGGGAATCTCGATCCCTAGTAGCCCGCCATTCATTTCAATGGGGGAATTCGCCCCCTGGTAGCTCGCCATTCATTTAATTGGGGGATTTTGATCCCTGGGTGCCCGCCATTCATTTCAATAGGGGAATTCGACACCTGGGTGCCCGCCATTCATTTCATTGCGGGATTTCGACCCCTGGGCGCCCGCCATTCATTTCAATGGGGGATTTCGACCTCTGGTAGCCCGCCATTCATTTCATTGGGGGATTTTGATTCCTGGGCGCCCGCCATTCATTTCAATGGGGGAATTCGACACCTGGGAGCCCGCCATTCATTTCAATGGGGGATTTCGACCACTGGGAGCCAGCCATTCATTTCAATGGGGGATTTCGACCCCTAGGCTCCCCCGCCATTCATTCCTATGGGGGAATCTCTATCCCTGGTAGCCCGCCATTCATTTCAATGGGGGATTTCAACCCCTGGTAACGTGCAATTCATTCCTATGGGCGATTTCGACCCCTGGGAGCCCACCATTCACTTAAATAGGGGAATTCGACCCCTGGTAGACCGCCATTCATTTCAATGGGGGATGTCGACCACTGGGAGCCCAATATTCATTTCTATGGGGGAATCTCGATCCCTGGTAGCCCACCATTCATTTCAATGGGGGATTTCGACCCCTGGTAGCCCGCCATACATTTCATTGCGGGATTTCGACCCCAGGGCACGCGCCATTCATTTCAATGGGGGATTTCGACCCCTGGTAGCCCGCCATTCATTTCATTGGGGGATTTTGATTCCTGGGCGCCCGCCATTCATTTCAATGGGGGAATTCGACCCCTGGTAGCCCGCCATTCATTTCAATGGGGGATTTCGACAACTGGGAGCCAGCCATTCATTTCAATGGGGGATTTCGACCCCTAGGCGCCCACCATTCATTTCAATGGGGAATTTTGACTCCTGGTCGCCCGCCATTCATTTCAATGAGGGAATTCGACCCCTGGGAGCCCGCCATTCAATTCAATGGGGGATTTCGACCACTGGGAGTCAGCCATTCATTTCAATGGGAGATTTCGACCCCTAGGCGCCCCCGCCATTCATTCCTGAGGGGGGATCTCGATCCCTGGTAGACCGCCATTCATTTCAATGGGGGATTTCAACACCTGGTAACCCGCCATTCATTCCTATGGAGGGATTCGACCCCTGGGAGCCCACCATTCATTTAAATGGGGTAATTCGACCCCTGGGTGCCCGCCATTCATTTCAATGGGGGATTTCGACCCCTGGTAGCCCGCCATTCATTTCTTTTTGGGATTTTGATCCCTGGGTGCCCGCCATTCATTTCAATGGGGGATTTCAACCACTGGGAGCCAGGCATTCATTTCAATGGGGGATTTCGACCCCTAGGCGCCCCCGCCTTTCATTCCTATGGGGGAATCTCGATCCCTGGTAGCCGGCCATTCATTTCAATGGGGGATTTCAACCCCTGGTAACCTGCCATTCATTCCTATGGGGGATTTCGACCCCTGGGAGCCCACCATTCATTTAAGTAGGGGAATTCGACCCCTGGTAGCCCGCCATTCATTTCAATGGGTGATTTCGACCCCTGGGCACCCGCCATTCATTTCAATGGGGGATTTCGACCCCTGGTAGCCCGCCATTCATTTCATTGCGGGATTTCGACCCCTGGGCACATGCCATTCATTTCAATGGGGGAATTCGACCCCTGGTAGCCCGCCATTCATTTCATTGGGGGATTTTGATCCCTGGGTGCCCGCCATTCATTTCAATAAGGGAATTCGACCCCTGGGTGCCCGCCATTCATTTCATTGCGGGATTTCGACCCCTGGGCGCCCGCCATTCATTTCAATGGGGGATTTTGACCTCTGGTAGCCCGCCATTCATTTCATTGGGGGATTTTGATTCCTGGGCGCCCGCCATTCATTTCAATGGGGGAATTCGACCCCTGGGAGCCCGCCATTCATTTCAATGGGGGATTTCGACCACTGGGAGCCAGCCATTCATTTCAATGGGGGATTTCGACCCCTGGGTGCCCGCCATTCATTTCATTGCGGGATTTCGACCCCTGGGCGCCCGCCATTCATTTCAATGGGGGATTTTGACCTCTGGTAGCCCGCCATTCATTTCATTGGGGGATTTTGATTCCTGGGCGCCCGCCATTCATTTCAATGGGGGAATTCGACCCCTGGGAGCCCGCCATTCATTTCAATGGGGGATTTCGACCACTGGGAGCCAGCCATTCATTTCAATGGGGGATTTCGACCCCTAGGCGCCCCCGCCATTCATTCCTATGGGGGAATCTCTATCCCTGGTAGCCCGCCATTCATTTCAATGGGGGATTTCAACCCCTGGAAACCTGCAATTCATTCCTATGGGCGATTTC
>NW_027520833.1:0-27500 GCF_051991255.1 Vanacampus margaritifer
ACCCAGAATTTTGACCAGGGGTGGGACTGCAGGTGGCCAGGGTAAGCGTAAATCCTTGGCTATGGCATAACAGGTGGCGAGTTTCTAATTGAACGGCGTAAATCCTTAACATGCATAGTTTGATAGGTGGCAATCGGCGTAAAACCTTTAATTCGGGGTGGGAGTGTTTGTGATTGTGAGTGAACTGATGGAAACGGGATGGAGAAGGACGAAACAGAGAAAACACCAAATGTGGAAAGTAAAAGCCCAGACAAACAACACCAAACATGGACAGTGGAAGAACAACAATATGCAGTAACACCAAGAAAGGACAGTAAGAAAGCCAAATGAAGGAGAGCAACTAAGCCAAAAAGGACAACACCAAGGAAGGAAAGAAGGAAAGTCAAGCAAGACGTCAAGTGCAAACCGTCCTGGGCATGACGTTAAACTGCATCCAGATGAGACTCCGCCTGAAGAAGGACTAACAAACTCCGAAACGTCGCGAACACGGGTCTCATCAGGTATAGTGCACACTTGTATATATTGTAAATAGAACTTATTACTTATGATACAAAGGCCAACTCAGATAAGCAATGCACGCATGCATGATAAAACACCAAGCAAGGAAAGAATGGAAGTCAAGATGGACGAGAGAACACACCAAGTAAGGAAAGAAGAAAGATCATGCAAGAAAGGAAAGTAAGCTAACCTGAAAGAAGGAATGAATGATGGACATTAGGAGGAGGAGCCTCAGTGTGTTGGTGGGGTGTCGTAGGACCGTGCACTTACGCCTTCGTTTGGGCGTCTCAGTCCCCTAACCTAACTCGCCAGTGCCACCACCTTACCTGTGCTCTGGGGATCCCTCGTGAGACCTACTGATCCCATTCACTTTAACGCCCTACTGTGCCTCTTCCTAACCATAACCACTTTGGGAACTGTGCCTAACCCCAACCACTTTGGGAACTGTGCCTAACCCTAACCACTTTGGGAGCTGTGCCTAACCCTAACCTTGGGAACCCTAGTGGTTGAATCTAACCCTAGCGACACACGACGTGGGATTTTTTGTCTTGAACGACTCCAGAACGCGACTCCAGGGATCTGCACATCACAAACCCAGAATTTTGACCAGGGGTGGGACTGCAGGTGGCCAGGGTAAGCGTAAATCCTTGGCTATGGCATAACAGGTGGCGAGTTTCTAATTGAACGGCGTAAATCCTTAACATGCATAGTTTGATAGGTGGCAATCGGCGTAAAACCTTTAATTCGGGGTGGGAGTGTTTGTGATTGTGAGTGAACTGATGGAAACGGGATGGAGAAGGACGAAACAGAGAAAACACCAAATGTGGAAAGTAAAAGCCCAGACAAACAACACCAAACATGGACAGTGGAAGAACAACAATATGCAGTAACACCAAGAAAGGACAGTAAGAAAGCCAAATGAAGGAGAGCAACTAAGCCAAAAAGGACAACACCAAGGAAGGAAAGAAGGAAAGTCAAGCAAGACGTCAAGTGCAAACCGTCCTGGGCATGACGTTAAACTGCATCCAGATGAGACTCCGCCTGAAGAAGGACTAACAAACTCCGAAACGTCGCGAACACGGGTCTCATCAGGTATAGTGCACACTTGTATATATTGTAAATAGAACTTATTACTTATGATACAAAGGCCAACTCAGATAAGCAATGCACGCATGCATGATAAAACACCAAGCAAGGAAAGAATGGAAGTCAAGATGGACGAGAGAACACACCAAGTAAGGAAAGAAGAAAGATCATGCAAGAAAGGAAAGTAAGCTAACCTGAAAGAAGGAATGAATGATGGACATTAGGAGGAGGAGCCTCAGTGTGTTGGTGGGGTGTCGTAGGACCGTGCACTTACGCCTTCGTTTGGGCGTCTCAGTCCCCTAACCTAACTCGCCAGTGCCACCACCTTACCTGTGCTCTGGGGATCCCTCGTGAGACCTACTGATCCCATTCACTTTAACGCCCTACTGTGCCTCTTCCTAACCATAACCACTTTGGGAACTGTGCCTAACCCCAACCACTTTGGGAACTGTGCCTAACCCTAACCACTTTGGGAGCTGTGCCTAACCCTAACCTTGGGAACCCTAGTGGTTGAATCTAACCCTAGCGACACACGACGTGGGATTTTTTGTCTTGAACGACTCCAGAACGCGACTCCAGGGATCTGCACATCACAAACCCAGAATTTTGACCAGGGGTGGGACTGCAGGTGGCCAGGGTAAGCGTAAATCCTTGGCTATGGCATAACAGGTGGCGAGTTTCTAATTGAACGGCGTAAATCCTTAACATGCATAGTTTGATAGGTGGCAATCGGCGTAAAACCTTTAATTCGGGGTGGGAGTGTTTGTGATTGTGAGTGAACTGATGGAAACGGGATGGAGAAGGACGAAACAGAGAAAACACCAAATGTGGAAAGTAAAAGCCCAGACAAACAACACCAAACATGGACAGTGGAAGAACAACAATATGCAGTAACACCAAGAAAGGACAGTAAGAAAGCCAAATGAAGGAGAGCAACTAAGCCAAAAAGGACAACACCAAGGAAGGAAAGAAGGAAAGTCAAGCAAGACGTCAAGTGCAAACCGTCCTGGGCATGACGTTAAACTGCATCCAGATGAGACTCCGCCTGAAGAAGGACTAACAAACTCCGAAACGTCGCGAACACGGGTCTCATCAGGTATAGTGCACACTTGTATATATTGTAAATAGAACTTATTACTTATGATACAAAGGCCAACTCAGATAAGCAATGCACGCATGCATGATAAAACACCAAGCAAGGAAAGAATGGAAGTCAAGATGGACGAGAGAACACACCAAGTAAGGAAAGAAGAAAGATCATGCAAGAAAGGAAAGTAAGCTAACCTGAAAGAAGGAATGAATGATGGACATTAGGAGGAGGAGCCTCAGTGTGTTGGTGGGGTGTCGTAGGACCGTGCACTTACGCCTTCGTTTGGGCGTCTCAGTCCCCTAACCTAACTCGCCAGTGCCACCACCTTACCTGTGCTCTGGGGATCCCTCGTGAGACCTACTGATCCCATTCACTTTAACGCCCTACTGTGCCTCTTCCTAACCATAACCACTTTGGGAACTGTGCCTAACCCCAACCACTTTGGGAACTGTGCCTAACCCTAACCACTTTGGGAGCTGTGCCTAACCCTAACCTTGGGAACCCTAGTGGTTGAATCTAACCCTAGCGACACACGACGTGGGATTTTTTGTCTTGAACGACTCCAGAACGCGACTCCAGGGATCTGCACATCACAAACCCAGAATTTTGACCAGGGGTGGGACTGCAGGTGGCCAGGGTAAGCGTAAATCCTTGGCTATGGCATAACAGGTGGCGAGTTTCTAATTGAACGGCGTAAATCCTTAACATGCATAGTTTGATAGGTGGCAATCGGCGTAAAACCTTTAATTCGGGGTGGGAGTGTTTGTGATTGTGAGTGAACTGATGGAAACGGGATGGAGAAGGACGAAACAGAGAAAACACCAAATGTGGAAAGTAAAAGCCCAGACAAACAACACCAAACATGGACAGTGGAAGAACAACAATATGCAGTAACACCAAGAAAGGACAGTAAGAAAGCCAAATGAAGGAGAGCAACTAAGCCAAAAAGGACAACACCAAGGAAGGAAAGAAGGAAAGTCAAGCAAGACGTCAAGTGCAAACCGTCCTGGGCATGACGTTAAACTGCATCCAGATGAGACTCCGCCTGAAGAAGGACTAACAAACTCCGAAACGTCGCGAACACGGGTCTCATCAGGTATAGTGCACACTTGTATATATTGTAAATAGAACTTATTACTTATGATACAAAGGCCAACTCAGATAAGCAATGCACGCATGCATGATAAAACACCAAGCAAGGAAAGAATGGAAGTCAAGATGGACGAGAGAACACACCAAGTAAGGAAAGAAGAAAGATCATGCAAGAAAGGAAAGTAAGCTAACCTGAAAGAAGGAATGAATGATGGACATTAGGAGGAGGAGCCTCAGTGTGTTGGTGGGGTGTCGTAGGACCGTGCACTTACGCCTTCGTTTGGGCGTCTCAGTCCCCTAACCTAACTCGCCAGTGCCACCACCTTACCTGTGCTCTGGGGATCCCTCGTGAGACCTACTGATCCCATTCACTTTAACGCCCTACTGTGCCTCTTCCTAACCATAACCACTTTGGGAACTGTGCCTAACCCCAACCACTTTGGGAACTGTGCCTAACCCTAACCACTTTGGGAGCTGTGCCTAACCCTAACCTTGGGAACCCTAGTGGTTGAATCTAACCCTAGCGACACACGACGTGGGATTTTTTGTCTTGAACGACTCCAGAACGCGACTCCAGGGATCTGCACATCACAAACCCAGAATTTTGACCAGGGGTGGGACTGCAGGTGGCCAGGGTAAGCGTAAATCCTTGGCTATGGCATAACAGGTGGCGAGTTTCTAATTGAACGGCGTAAATCCTTAACATGCATAGTTTGATAGGTGGCAATCGGCGTAAAACCTTTAATTCGGGGTGGGAGTGTTTGTGATTGTGAGTGAACTGATGGAAACGGGATGGAGAAGGACGAAACAGAGAAAACACCAAATGTGGAAAGTAAAAGCCCAGACAAACAACACCAAACATGGACAGTGGAAGAACAACAATATGCAGTAACACCAAGAAAGGACAGTAAGAAAGCCAAATGAAGGAGAGCAACTAAGCCAAAAAGGACAACACCAAGGAAGGAAAGAAGGAAAGTCAAGCAAGACGTCAAGTGCAAACCGTCCTGGGCATGACGTTAAACTGCATCCAGATGAGACTCCGCCTGAAGAAGGACTAACAAACTCCGAAACGTCGCGAACACGGGTCTCATCAGGTATAGTGCACACTTGTATATATTGTAAATAGAACTTATTACTTATGATACAAAGGCCAACTCAGATAAGCAATGCACGCATGCATGATAAAACACCAAGCAAGGAAAGAATGGAAGTCAAGATGGACGAGAGAACACACCAAGTAAGGAAAGAAGAAAGATCATGCAAGAAAGGAAAGTAAGCTAACCTGAAAGAAGGAATGAATGATGGACATTAGGAGGAGGAGCCTCAGTGTGTTGGTGGGGTGTCGTAGGACCGTGCACTTACGCCTTCGTTTGGGCGTCTCAGTCCCCTAACCTAACTCGCCAGTGCCACCACCTTACCTGTGCTCTGGGGATCCCTCGTGAGACCTACTGATCCCATTCACTTTAACGCCCTACTGTGCCTCTTCCTAACCATAACCACTTTGGGAACTGTGCCTAACCCCAACCACTTTGGGAACTGTGCCTAACCCTAACCACTTTGGGAGCTGTGCCTAACCCTAACCTTGGGAACCCTAGTGGTTGAATCTAACCCTAGCGACACACGACGTGGGATTTTTTGTCTTGAACGACTCCAGAACGCGACTCCAGGGATCTGCACATCACAAACCCAGAATTTTGACCAGGGGTGGGACTGCAGGTGGCCAGGGTAAGCGTAAATCCTTGGCTATGGCATAACAGGTGGCGAGTTTCTAATTGAACGGCGTAAATCCTTAACATGCATAGTTTGATAGGTGGCAATCGGCGTAAAACCTTTAATTCGGGGTGGGAGTGTTTGTGATTGTGAGTGAACTGATGGAAACGGGATGGAGAAGGACGAAACAGAGAAAACACCAAATGTGGAAAGTAAAAGCCCAGACAAACAACACCAAACATGGACAGTGGAAGAACAACAATATGCAGTAACACCAAGAAAGGACAGTAAGAAAGCCAAATGAAGGAGAGCAACTAAGCCAAAAAGGACAACACCAAGGAAGGAAAGAAGGAAAGTCAAGCAAGACGTCAAGTGCAAACCGTCCTGGGCATGACGTTAAACTGCATCCAGATGAGACTCCGCCTGAAGAAGGACTAACAAACTCCGAAACGTCGCGAACACGGGTCTCATCAGGTATAGTGCACACTTGTATATATTGTAAATAGAACTTATTACTTATGATACAAAGGCCAACTCAGATAAGCAATGCACGCATGCATGATAAAACACCAAGCAAGGAAAGAATGGAAGTCAAGATGGACGAGAGAACACACCAAGTAAGGAAAGAAGAAAGATCATGCAAGAAAGGAAAGTAAGCTAACCTGAAAGAAGGAATGAATGATGGACATTAGGAGGAGGAGCCTCAGTGTGTTGGTGGGGTGTCGTAGGACCGTGCACTTACGCCTTCGTTTGGGCGTCTCAGTCCCCTAACCTAACTCGCCAGTGCCACCACCTTACCTGTGCTCTGGGGATCCCTCGTGAGACCTACTGATCCCATTCACTTTAACGCCCTACTGTGCCTCTTCCTAACCATAACCACTTTGGGAACTGTGCCTAACCCCAACCACTTTGGGAACTGTGCCTAACCCTAACCACTTTGGGAGCTGTGCCTAACCCTAACCTTGGGAACCCTAGTGGTTGAATCTAACCCTAGCGACACACGACGTGGGATTTTTTGTCTTGAACGACTCCAGAACGCGACTCCAGGGATCTGCACATCACAAACCCAGAATTTTGACCAGGGGTGGGACTGCAGGTGGCCAGGGTAAGCGTAAATCCTTGGCTATGGCATAACAGGTGGCGAGTTTCTAATTGAACGGCGTAAATCCTTAACATGCATAGTTTGATAGGTGGCAATCGGCGTAAAACCTTTAATTCGGGGTGGGAGTGTTTGTGATTGTGAGTGAACTGATGGAAACGGGATGGAGAAGGACGAAACAGAGAAAACACCAAATGTGGAAAGTAAAAGCCCAGACAAACAACACCAAACATGGACAGTGGAAGAACAACAATATGCAGTAACACCAAGAAAGGACAGTAAGAAAGCCAAATGAAGGAGAGCAACTAAGCCAAAAAGGACAACACCAAGGAAGGAAAGAAGGAAAGTCAAGCAAGACGTCAAGTGCAAACCGTCCTGGGCATGACGTTAAACTGCATCCAGATGAGACTCCGCCTGAAGAAGGACTAACAAACTCCGAAACGTCGCGAACACGGGTCTCATCAGGTATAGTGCACACTTGTATATATTGTAAATAGAACTTATTACTTATGATACAAAGGCCAACTCAGATAAGCAATGCACGCATGCATGATAAAACACCAAGCAAGGAAAGAATGGAAGTCAAGATGGACGAGAGAACACACCAAGTAAGGAAAGAAGAAAGATCATGCAAGAAAGGAAAGTAAGCTAACCTGAAAGAAGGAATGAATGATGGACATTAGGAGGAGGAGCCTCAGTGTGTTGGTGGGGTGTCGTAGGACCGTGCACTTACGCCTTCGTTTGGGCGTCTCAGTCCCCTAACCTAACTCGCCAGTGCCACCACCTTACCTGTGCTCTGGGGATCCCTCGTGAGACCTACTGATCCCATTCACTTTAACGCCCTACTGTGCCTCTTCCTAACCATAACCACTTTGGGAACTGTGCCTAACCCCAACCACTTTGGGAACTGTGCCTAACCCTAACCACTTTGGGAGCTGTGCCTAACCCTAACCTTGGGAACCCTAGTGGTTGAATCTAACCCTAGCGACACACGACGTGGGATTTTTTGTCTTGAACGACTCCAGAACGCGACTCCAGGGATCTGCACATCACAAACCCAGAATTTTGACCAGGGGTGGGACTGCAGGTGGCCAGGGTAAGCGTAAATCCTTGGCTATGGCATAACAGGTGGCGAGTTTCTAATTGAACGGCGTAAATCCTTAACATGCATAGTTTGATAGGTGGCAATCGGCGTAAAACCTTTAATTCGGGGTGGGAGTGTTTGTGATTGTGAGTGAACTGATGGAAACGGGATGGAGAAGGACGAAACAGAGAAAACACCAAATGTGGAAAGTAAAAGCCCAGACAAACAACACCAAACATGGACAGTGGAAGAACAACAATATGCAGTAACACCAAGAAAGGACAGTAAGAAAGCCAAATGAAGGAGAGCAACTAAGCCAAAAAGGACAACACCAAGGAAGGAAAGAAGGAAAGTCAAGCAAGACGTCAAGTGCAAACCGTCCTGGGCATGACGTTAAACTGCATCCAGATGAGACTCCGCCTGAAGAAGGACTAACAAACTCCGAAACGTCGCGAACACGGGTCTCATCAGGTATAGTGCACACTTGTATATATTGTAAATAGAACTTATTACTTATGATACAAAGGCCAACTCAGATAAGCAATGCACGCATGCATGATAAAACACCAAGCAAGGAAAGAATGGAAGTCAAGATGGACGAGAGAACACACCAAGTAAGGAAAGAAGAAAGATCATGCAAGAAAGGAAAGTAAGCTAACCTGAAAGAAGGAATGAATGATGGACATTAGGAGGAGGAGCCTCAGTGTGTTGGTGGGGTGTCGTAGGACCGTGCACTTACGCCTTCGTTTGGGCGTCTCAGTCCCCTAACCTAACTCGCCAGTGCCACCACCTTACCTGTGCTCTGGGGATCCCTCGTGAGACCTACTGATCCCATTCACTTTAACGCCCTACTGTGCCTCTTCCTAACCATAACCACTTTGGGAACTGTGCCTAACCCCAACCACTTTGGGAACTGTGCCTAACCCTAACCACTTTGGGAGCTGTGCCTAACCCTAACCTTGGGAACCCTAGTGGTTGAATCTAACCCTAGCGACACACGACGTGGGATTTTTTGTCTTGAACGACTCCAGAACGCGACTCCAGGGATCTGCACATCACAAACCCAGAATTTTGACCAGGGGTGGGACTGCAGGTGGCCAGGGTAAGCGTAAATCCTTGGCTATGGCATAACAGGTGGCGAGTTTCTAATTGAACGGCGTAAATCCTTAACATGCATAGTTTGATAGGTGGCAATCGGCGTAAAACCTTTAATTCGGGGTGGGAGTGTTTGTGATTGTGAGTGAACTGATGGAAACGGGATGGAGAAGGACGAAACAGAGAAAACACCAAATGTGGAAAGTAAAAGCCCAGACAAACAACACCAAACATGGACAGTGGAAGAACAACAATATGCAGTAACACCAAGAAAGGACAGTAAGAAAGCCAAATGAAGGAGAGCAACTAAGCCAAAAAGGACAACACCAAGGAAGGAAAGAAGGAAAGTCAAGCAAGACGTCAAGTGCAAACCGTCCTGGGCATGACGTTAAACTGCATCCAGATGAGACTCCGCCTGAAGAAGGACTAACAAACTCCGAAACGTCGCGAACACGGGTCTCATCAGGTATAGTGCACACTTGTATATATTGTAAATAGAACTTATTACTTATGATACAAAGGCCAACTCAGATAAGCAATGCACGCATGCATGATAAAACACCAAGCAAGGAAAGAATGGAAGTCAAGATGGACGAGAGAACACACCAAGTAAGGAAAGAAGAAAGATCATGCAAGAAAGGAAAGTAAGCTAACCTGAAAGAAGGAATGAATGATGGACATTAGGAGGAGGAGCCTCAGTGTGTTGGTGGGGTGTCGTAGGACCGTGCACTTACGCCTTCGTTTGGGCGTCTCAGTCCCCTAACCTAACTCGCCAGTGCCACCACCTTACCTGTGCTCTGGGGATCCCTCGTGAGACCTACTGATCCCATTCACTTTAACGCCCTACTGTGCCTCTTCCTAACCATAACCACTTTGGGAACTGTGCCTAACCCCAACCACTTTGGGAACTGTGCCTAACCCTAACCACTTTGGGAGCTGTGCCTAACCCTAACCTTGGGAACCCTAGTGGTTGAATCTAACCCTAGCGACACACGACGTGGGATTTTTTGTCTTGAACGACTCCAGAACGCGACTCCAGGGATCTGCACATCACAAACCCAGAATTTTGACCAGGGGTGGGACTGCAGGTGGCCAGGGTAAGCGTAAATCCTTGGCTATGGCATAACAGGTGGCGAGTTTCTAATTGAACGGCGTAAATCCTTAACATGCATAGTTTGATAGGTGGCAATCGGCGTAAAACCTTTAATTCGGGGTGGGAGTGTTTGTGATTGTGAGTGAACTGATGGAAACGGGATGGAGAAGGACGAAACAGAGAAAACACCAAATGTGGAAAGTAAAAGCCCAGACAAACAACACCAAACATGGACAGTGGAAGAACAACAATATGCAGTAACACCAAGAAAGGACAGTAAGAAAGCCAAATGAAGGAGAGCAACTAAGCCAAAAAGGACAACACCAAGGAAGGAAAGAAGGAAAGTCAAGCAAGACGTCAAGTGCAAACCGTCCTGGGCATGACGTTAAACTGCATCCAGATGAGACTCCGCCTGAAGAAGGACTAACAAACTCCGAAACGTCGCGAACACGGGTCTCATCAGGTATAGTGCACACTTGTATATATTGTAAATAGAACTTATTACTTATGATACAAAGGCCAACTCAGATAAGCAATGCACGCATGCATGATAAAACACCAAGCAAGGAAAGAATGGAAGTCAAGATGGACGAGAGAACACACCAAGTAAGGAAAGAAGAAAGATCATGCAAGAAAGGAAAGTAAGCTAACCTGAAAGAAGGAATGAATGATGGACATTAGGAGGAGGAGCCTCAGTGTGTTGGTGGGGTGTCGTAGGACCGTGCACTTACGCCTTCGTTTGGGCGTCTCAGTCCCCTAACCTAACTCGCCAGTGCCACCACCTTACCTGTGCTCTGGGGATCCCTCGTGAGACCTACTGATCCCATTCACTTTAACGCCCTACTGTGCCTCTTCCTAACCATAACCACTTTGGGAACTGTGCCTAACCCCAACCACTTTGGGAACTGTGCCTAACCCTAACCACTTTGGGAGCTGTGCCTAACCCTAACCTTGGGAACCCTAGTGGTTGAATCTAACCCTAGCGACACACGACGTGGGATTTTTTGTCTTGAACGACTCCAGAACGCGACTCCAGGGATCTGCACATCACAAACCCAGAATTTTGACCAGGGGTGGGACTGCAGGTGGCCAGGGTAAGCGTAAATCCTTGGCTATGGCATAACAGGTGGCGAGTTTCTAATTGAACGGCGTAAATCCTTAACATGCATAGTTTGATAGGTGGCAATCGGCGTAAAACCTTTAATTCGGGGTGGGAGTGTTTGTGATTGTGAGTGAACTGATGGAAACGGGATGGAGAAGGACGAAACAGAGAAAACACCAAATGTGGAAAGTAAAAGCCCAGACAAACAACACCAAACATGGACAGTGGAAGAACAACAATATGCAGTAACACCAAGAAAGGACAGTAAGAAAGCCAAATGAAGGAGAGCAACTAAGCCAAAAAGGACAACACCAAGGAAGGAAAGAAGGAAAGTCAAGCAAGACGTCAAGTGCAAACCGTCCTGGGCATGACGTTAAACTGCATCCAGATGAGACTCCGCCTGAAGAAGGACTAACAAACTCCGAAACGTCGCGAACACGGGTCTCATCAGGTATAGTGCACACTTGTATATATTGTAAATAGAACTTATTACTTATGATACAAAGGCCAACTCAGATAAGCAATGCACGCATGCATGATAAAACACCAAGCAAGGAAAGAATGGAAGTCAAGATGGACGAGAGAACACACCAAGTAAGGAAAGAAGAAAGATCATGCAAGAAAGGAAAGTAAGCTAACCTGAAAGAAGGAATGAATGATGGACATTAGGAGGAGGAGCCTCAGTGTGTTGGTGGGGTGTCGTAGGACCGTGCACTTACGCCTTCGTTTGGGCGTCTCAGTCCCCTAACCTAACTCGCCAGTGCCACCACCTTACCTGTGCTCTGGGGATCCCTCGTGAGACCTACTGATCCCATTCACTTTAACGCCCTACTGTGCCTCTTCCTAACCATAACCACTTTGGGAACTGTGCCTAACCCCAACCACTTTGGGAACTGTGCCTAACCCTAACCACTTTGGGAGCTGTGCCTAACCCTAACCTTGGGAACCCTAGTGGTTGAATCTAACCCTAGCGACACACGACGTGGGATTTTTTGTCTTGAACGACTCCAGAACGCGACTCCAGGGATCTGCACATCACAAACCCAGAATTTTGACCAGGGGTGGGACTGCAGGTGGCCAGGGTAAGCGTAAATCCTTGGCTATGGCATAACAGGTGGCGAGTTTCTAATTGAACGGCGTAAATCCTTAACATGCATAGTTTGATAGGTGGCAATCGGCGTAAAACCTTTAATTCGGGGTGGGAGTGTTTGTGATTGTGAGTGAACTGATGGAAACGGGATGGAGAAGGACGAAACAGAGAAAACACCAAATGTGGAAAGTAAAAGCCCAGACAAACAACACCAAACATGGACAGTGGAAGAACAACAATATGCAGTAACACCAAGAAAGGACAGTAAGAAAGCCAAATGAAGGAGAGCAACTAAGCCAAAAAGGACAACACCAAGGAAGGAAAGAAGGAAAGTCAAGCAAGACGTCAAGTGCAAACCGTCCTGGGCATGACGTTAAACTGCATCCAGATGAGACTCCGCCTGAAGAAGGACTAACAAACTCCGAAACGTCGCGAACACGGGTCTCATCAGGTATAGTGCACACTTGTATATATTGTAAATAGAACTTATTACTTATGATACAAAGGCCAACTCAGATAAGCAATGCACGCATGCATGATAAAACACCAAGCAAGGAAAGAATGGAAGTCAAGATGGACGAGAGAACACACCAAGTAAGGAAAGAAGAAAGATCATGCAAGAAAGGAAAGTAAGCTAACCTGAAAGAAGGAATGAATGATGGACATTAGGAGGAGGAGCCTCAGTGTGTTGGTGGGGTGTCGTAGGACCGTGCACTTACGCCTTCGTTTGGGCGTCTCAGTCCCCTAACCTAACTCGCCAGTGCCACCACCTTACCTGTGCTCTGGGGATCCCTCGTGAGACCTACTGATCCCATTCACTTTAACGCCCTACTGTGCCTCTTCCTAACCATAACCACTTTGGGAACTGTGCCTAACCCCAACCACTTTGGGAACTGTGCCTAACCCTAACCACTTTGGGAGCTGTGCCTAACCCTAACCTTGGGAACCCTAGTGGTTGAATCTAACCCTAGCGACACACGACGTGGGATTTTTTGTCTTGAACGACTCCAGAACGCGACTCCAGGGATCTGCACATCACAAACCCAGAATTTTGACCAGGGGTGGGACTGCAGGTGGCCAGGGTAAGCGTAAATCCTTGGCTATGGCATAACAGGTGGCGAGTTTCTAATTGAACGGCGTAAATCCTTAACATGCATAGTTTGATAGGTGGCAATCGGCGTAAAACCTTTAATTCGGGGTGGGAGTGTTTGTGATTGTGAGTGAACTGATGGAAACGGGATGGAGAAGGACGAAACAGAGAAAACACCAAATGTGGAAAGTAAAAGCCCAGACAAACAACACCAAACATGGACAGTGGAAGAACAACAATATGCAGTAACACCAAGAAAGGACAGTAAGAAAGCCAAATGAAGGAGAGCAACTAAGCCAAAAAGGACAACACCAAGGAAGGAAAGAAGGAAAGTCAAGCAAGACGTCAAGTGCAAACCGTCCTGGGCATGACGTTAAACTGCATCCAGATGAGACTCCGCCTGAAGAAGGACTAACAAACTCCGAAACGTCGCGAACACGGGTCTCATCAGGTATAGTGCACACTTGTATATATTGTAAATAGAACTTATTACTTATGATACAAAGGCCAACTCAGATAAGCAATGCACGCATGCATGATAAAACACCAAGCAAGGAAAGAATGGAAGTCAAGATGGACGAGAGAACACACCAAGTAAGGAAAGAAGAAAGATCATGCAAGAAAGGAAAGTAAGCTAACCTGAAAGAAGGAATGAATGATGGACATTAGGAGGAGGAGCCTCAGTGTGTTGGTGGGGTGTCGTAGGACCGTGCACTTACGCCTTCGTTTGGGCGTCTCAGTCCCCTAACCTAACTCGCCAGTGCCACCACCTTACCTGTGCTCTGGGGATCCCTCGTGAGACCTACTGATCCCATTCACTTTAACGCCCTACTGTGCCTCTTCCTAACCATAACCACTTTGGGAACTGTGCCTAACCCCAACCACTTTGGGAACTGTGCCTAACCCTAACCACTTTGGGAGCTGTGCCTAACCCTAACCTTGGGAACCCTAGTGGTTGAATCTAACCCTAGCGACACACGACGTGGGATTTTTTGTCTTGAACGACTCCAGAACGCGACTCCAGGGATCTGCACATCACAAACCCAGAATTTTGACCAGGGGTGGGACTGCAGGTGGCCAGGGTAAGCGTAAATCCTTGGCTATGGCATAACAGGTGGCGAGTTTCTAATTGAACGGCGTAAATCCTTAACATGCATAGTTTGATAGGTGGCAATCGGCGTAAAACCTTTAATTCGGGGTGGGAGTGTTTGTGATTGTGAGTGAACTGATGGAAACGGGATGGAGAAGGACGAAACAGAGAAAACACCAAATGTGGAAAGTAAAAGCCCAGACAAACAACACCAAACATGGACAGTGGAAGAACAACAATATGCAGTAACACCAAGAAAGGACAGTAAGAAAGCCAAATGAAGGAGAGCAACTAAGCCAAAAAGGACAACACCAAGGAAGGAAAGAAGGAAAGTCAAGCAAGACGTCAAGTGCAAACCGTCCTGGGCATGACGTTAAACTGCATCCAGATGAGACTCCGCCTGAAGAAGGACTAACAAACTCCGAAACGTCGCGAACACGGGTCTCATCAGGTATAGTGCACACTTGTATATATTGTAAATAGAACTTATTACTTATGATACAAAGGCCAACTCAGATAAGCAATGCACGCATGCATGATAAAACACCAAGCAAGGAAAGAATGGAAGTCAAGATGGACGAGAGAACACACCAAGTAAGGAAAGAAGAAAGATCATGCAAGAAAGGAAAGTAAGCTAACCTGAAAGAAGGAATGAATGATGGACATTAGGAGGAGGAGCCTCAGTGTGTTGGTGGGGTGTCGTAGGACCGTGCACTTACGCCTTCGTTTGGGCGTCTCAGTCCCCTAACCTAACTCGCCAGTGCCACCACCTTACCTGTGCTCTGGGGATCCCTCGTGAGACCTACTGATCCCATTCACTTTAACGCCCTACTGTGCCTCTTCCTAACCATAACCACTTTGGGAACTGTGCCTAACCCCAACCACTTTGGGAACTGTGCCTAACCCTAACCACTTTGGGAGCTGTGCCTAACCCTAACCTTGGGAACCCTAGTGGTTGAATCTAACCCTAGCGACACACGACGTGGGATTTTTTGTCTTGAACGACTCCAGAACGCGACTCCAGGGATCTGCACATCACAAACCCAGAATTTTGACCAGGGGTGGGACTGCAGGTGGCCAGGGTAAGCGTAAATCCTTGGCTATGGCATAACAGGTGGCGAGTTTCTAATTGAACGGCGTAAATCCTTAACATGCATAGTTTGATAGGTGGCAATCGGCGTAAAACCTTTAATTCGGGGTGGGAGTGTTTGTGATTGTGAGTGAACTGATGGAAACGGGATGGAGAAGGACGAAACAGAGAAAACACCAAATGTGGAAAGTAAAAGCCCAGACAAACAACACCAAACATGGACAGTGGAAGAACAACAATATGCAGTAACACCAAGAAAGGACAGTAAGAAAGCCAAATGAAGGAGAGCAACTAAGCCAAAAAGGACAACACCAAGGAAGGAAAGAAGGAAAGTCAAGCAAGACGTCAAGTGCAAACCGTCCTGGGCATGACGTTAAACTGCATCCAGATGAGACTCCGCCTGAAGAAGGACTAACAAACTCCGAAACGTCGCGAACACGGGTCTCATCAGGTATAGTGCACACTTGTATATATTGTAAATAGAACTTATTACTTATGATACAAAGGCCAACTCAGATAAGCAATGCACGCATGCATGATAAAACACCAAGCAAGGAAAGAATGGAAGTCAAGATGGACGAGAGAACACACCAAGTAAGGAAAGAAGAAAGATCATGCAAGAAAGGAAAGTAAGCTAACCTGAAAGAAGGAATGAATGATGGACATTAGGAGGAGGAGCCTCAGTGTGTTGGTGGGGTGTCGTAGGACCGTGCACTTACGCCTTCGTTTGGGCGTCTCAGTCCCCTAACCTAACTCGCCAGTGCCACCACCTTACCTGTGCTCTGGGGATCCCTCGTGAGACCTACTGATCCCATTCACTTTAACGCCCTACTGTGCCTCTTCCTAACCATAACCACTTTGGGAACTGTGCCTAACCCCAACCACTTTGGGAACTGTGCCTAACCCTAACCACTTTGGGAGCTGTGCCTAACCCTAACCTTGGGAACCCTAGTGGTTGAATCTAACCCTAGCGACACACGACGTGGGATTTTTTGTCTTGAACGACTCCAGAACGCGACTCCAGGGATCTGCACATCACAAACCCAGAATTTTGACCAGGGGTGGGACTGCAGGTGGCCAGGGTAAGCGTAAATCCTTGGCTATGGCATAACAGGTGGCGAGTTTCTAATTGAACGGCGTAAATCCTTAACATGCATAGTTTGATAGGTGGCAATCGGCGTAAAACCTTTAATTCGGGGTGGGAGTGTTTGTGATTGTGAGTGAACTGATGGAAACGGGATGGAGAAGGACGAAACAGAGAAAACACCAAATGTGGAAAGTAAAAGCCCAGACAAACAACACCAAACATGGACAGTGGAAGAACAACAATATGCAGTAACACCAAGAAAGGACAGTAAGAAAGCCAAATGAAGGAGAGCAACTAAGCCAAAAAGGACAACACCAAGGAAGGAAAGAAGGAAAGTCAAGCAAGACGTCAAGTGCAAACCGTCCTGGGCATGACGTTAAACTGCATCCAGATGAGACTCCGCCTGAAGAAGGACTAACAAACTCCGAAACGTCGCGAACACGGGTCTCATCAGGTATAGTGCACACTTGTATATATTGTAAATAGAACTTATTACTTATGATACAAAGGCCAACTCAGATAAGCAATGCACGCATGCATGATAAAACACCAAGCAAGGAAAGAATGGAAGTCAAGATGGACGAGAGAACACACCAAGTAAGGAAAGAAGAAAGATCATGCAAGAAAGGAAAGTAAGCTAACCTGAAAGAAGGAATGAATGATGGACATTAGGAGGAGGAGCCTCAGTGTGTTGGTGGGGTGTCGTAGGACCGTGCACTTACGCCTTCGTTTGGGCGTCTCAGTCCCCTAACCTAACCTAACCCTAACCCTAACCCTAACCCTAACCCTAACCCTAACCCTAACCCTAACCCTAACCCCTAACCCTAACCCTAACCCTAACCCTAACCCTAACCTAACCCTAACCCTAAACCCTAACCCTAACCCTAACCCTAACCCCTAACCCACCTAACCCTAACCCTAACCCTAACCCTAACCCTAACCCTAACCCTAACCCCTAACCCTAACCCTAACCCTAACCCTAACCCTAACCCTAACCCCTAACCCTAACCCTAACCCTAACCCTAACCCTAACCCCAACCCCTAACCCTAACCCCTAACCCTAACCCCAACCCCACCCCTAACCCCAACCCCTAACCCTAACCCCTAACCCTAACCTCCAACCCTAACCCCAACCCTAACCCCAACCCCCAACCCTAACCCTAACCCCTAACCCCTAACCCCAACCCTAACCCCTAACCCCAACCCTAACCCCAACCCTAACCCTAACCCCAACCCTAACCCCAACCCCTAACCCCAACCCCAACCCTAACCCCAACCCCTAACCCCTAACCCTAACTCATACGTCAACCCTATAATTGTACATAACCCTAATTTCATGGTGTTTAAAAAAAGATAAAAATATCATAGGTGCATAATTAGTGGGATGTTAAAATGTATAGTAATTTTATGATGTTAAGAAAGATACAAAAGATAAATAGATCACTAATGCATAATTAATGAGTAGTCGATATGTACAGTAAATTCAGGATGTTAAAAAATGTAAATACGATTAAAATGCATAAATAATGACATGTAAATATGTACAGTACATTTGTGTATATATATATATATATAAATATATACACTTTAAAGTTAAATTAGGATACAAAGTATAGGTTTGCTTTTTCATTGTACAGGGAGTGGGCGTGTTCAATTTGAGTTGGGGCGGGCTGGTTTCGCAATTAGAGTTGCTCGCAGACTCACAGCTGCTCAGTTGGAGTTTAGTCGTCGCAGAGGCAACATCTCTCGCTTAAGAGCTTAATTGCGTGTTGTTTTTTTTCAGTGTGCCAGATACCTGAAGAAGGCTCTGAAAGAGCCGAAACGTCGTTTTGGCACACTATTATTGATTTTTTGATTACTTATTGATATTTTTGTTTATATTTTCAAATTTTTCCAATTTTTTAGTTTTTTTCTCTTTTCTTAGGATTTTGTGTTTTATGTTTTTGGGGGGGCTTATTACTTAAATAACAAAGGCGACTCCTATCATAGTAAATAAGTTTGATTAGTGATTTATTATACATAGTAAACCCTAGACACATAACATACATCCACGAACAACACATACACAAATACAAACAATGGACGGTGGGTGGACAGTAGTCCGTTATGGACGCCGTCGACCTGGACCACATGATAGGGACTATGGCCCTGAGAGAGGCCGTGGATGGAAGGACAGAGCACCTTCCTTCCGCTCCAGGAGGGGGGGATATTCCCCCTATCCTGCGAGGGGAAGGGTTCAGTCCCTTTTTCCTAACCGGCCAGTGCCTCCTTCGCGGTCCTCTCAGTGTGCCGGTCCCAGGAACCGCTCGTATGCAGCGGCAGTTCGCCAAAACTGGAGACCCGCTCAACGCAGACCCTCTCCACGGGCTGCTGGGTCAGAGGTCCGGCGACAAGCAGCAGACCCCCAGCTTGGGAGACTGGTGCGGAAGTTACATGCGGTTGTCAAGACAGTACATCATCTACGCAATGTAGATCCGAAAAATGACAACCCACAGCCACGCATGATTGCGAGAATGGCTGAAACTTTGACATCAATGATCAAGCCGGCATTCCCCAAACGGCAGACAATGGAACTGGTAGAGGGGAATGCGAAAAATTGGGCTTACACCACCTGTTTAATTTTGTGGGACCACTATCAGGGGTGTCTGGAGGAACAGTTGGGGGAGTTGTCGAAGATACTTACCCCAGATTGGAAAACGGCTTTGGAAGTGGCCGTCCGTTGGGCCAAGTGGAAGCTACCCCATGTCACACAGGAGGTGATTGACCATGTGGAGGCATTGATCATTGCCATGTTGGACAAAAACGGTCCGGAGGTCGCTCAGGCTCCGCCGCCCTCAAGACTTGAGCCCGAGGCTCCATTGCACTCTACACCAAGGCCAGTGGCTCGACTAGTGACCCAGCAACGGGCTCCTGCCCAAGAAAATATGGGGCAGGGCCAATTAGAGTTAAACAAGGAGCCTCCAAAGGAGCAAAGGGAACACCGGACAGTCAGGTTTCCAGCCGCCTTGAGGCAGCCCCTCGAATCAGAGAGGGAGAATGTGCAGACCCTTGAATTAGAAGGGGAGAAGGTGGACGCGCCACAAATAGAGAATTATGAGGAGGCCCTGGAGGCAACTGTGAGGAGAATGAGAAAGGAGTGGACAACTGAGAAAGTAACGGAGTTACTGCTGAGACCCCAACTGGAGGAACCCGAGGAATTGTTGTCGCTGGGAACTCCGCCACTGGCCCCGACAGCCGTGAGCTTGCAAAGCCTTCTGGATGAACCCGAGGGATTGTTGTCGCTGGGAACTCCGCCACTGACCCCAACAGCCGTGAGCTTGCAAAGCCTTCTGGAAACTTCCGAAGCAGACGAAGCTGTGGGGGAACTAATTTCCCTGGATCCTGAACCGGTCCAGGTTGAGGCCCAGAAGCCACATAATAGGGTGGAGGAAATGTCCTTGGGGTCTCAGAACAGTTGGTGGGACATGGAGGAACCCCAGCCGAGTAGAGTGTCACGTCATCAGAACACACAAAGAAAGATGACAGACTGGAATCTGAAAGTTAGGAGGAAGTGCCTAATAATTGGGGATTCCAATTTGGCCAAGATTCCACCATACTATAATGATGACGTGCAAGTGGAGTGTTACCCGGGTGGCCATTTCAGACATGGTCAGGGCCTGATGGAAAGAACAGTAGCACCTGAGGATGTGGTGGTCGAAAAAATTGTTTTGGCTTTTGGCATCAACAGCAGGGCCAACAAATGTAAGGAGACCACAGTTAAGAATCTGCAGGGAGCCATAAGAGCCTCAAAGCGAAAGTTCCCTTATGCAGAGGTCTGGATTCCTCTGATTAATTTTTCGGAGGAGCTTCCAGCGGAGGAGAAAGAGAATCTGCAGGACTTGAATGGCCACATTGAAAGAAATATGGGCTACATTCCTCTCTTGCCTGCTTCCAAATTTCAGGTGGGGGGTGATGATGTTCATTGGACGGAGGAGACGGCAGCAGCCATGTTCACCCATTGGTTGGAAGTTTTAAACTCGCCTGCCCATTGAGTCTCTATGTAGAAGGGGCAATGGAGGAACGGTCCTTGGTGGCGCAGGATGTGGTGGTTCTGGCGAAGAATTTTTCTTTATCCAGGCCACAGCTGAGTGTACTGCAGAAGGGCTTGTCTTTCATTCCTTCCCTGGATATTGGAAAAAACCAAAAAGCACAGTTTGAATTAGATTTACAAAATTATCATAGGAAATTAAAATTGATTACCTATTTCAAGGACTCAGGCAGACAGGACCCACTCCCATGGATGGGCCCTTCTACCTGGACGCCTCCGGTACGGGACTTACCTGTGGAAATCCAAGAATTGATCGATTTGGACCGTGAAACATTTGACAAATATTGGATACCTGTCCTGGAGAAACGCAATTTGACGGTCGAGGAGGTAAAAGCTTTACGGGAGTTGACACATATGAAACATGTGGTGATAAAGCCAGCCGACAAGGGTTCAGCGGTGGTCGTCTTGGGCCGGGAACAATACGTCATGGAAGCGGAGAGACAATTAAATGATCCGATATATTACAAAAAATTGGAGAAACCCATTTATTGGGAAACCTTGCCAAAAGTGGCAGAAATTGTAAAACGGTTGAAAAATAAAACATTTATTAATGCGAAGCAGCAAAAATATTTGATGGGGCAGGTGGAACCGAGGGAACGGCGGTTTTACATCCTCCCCAAAATCCATAAAAGTCCCGAAAAGTGGACGGTTCCATTCCAGGTTCCCCCGGGGAGACCGATAGTGTCAGATTGTGGGAGCGACACATACGCCACAGCAGAGTATCTAGACTACTATCTTAATCCGCTCTCAGTGAAACACCCGGCATATGTGAGGGACACATACCATTTTATTGAGATGGTGAAAGCTCTGGAGATTCACTCGGATTTCTTGTTCTTTTCAATGGATGTGGACAATTTATACACCAACATTCCAATACCAACGGGGATGGAATGCGTGCGCAAGATTTTTCAAAAATATCCCGACCCAAAACGCCCTGATGCTGAATTGCTCGAATTGTTAGACATCAATCTGACAAGGAACGATTTCATATTTAACAACAGACATTATTTACAAGTAAAAGGCACAGCTATGGGAAAGAAATTTGCCCCAGCCTACGCCAACATATTCATGGCAAATTGGGAGGAGGAAGTTCTTGCAAAATGCAAACAAAAACCATCTTGTTACCTGAGATATTTGGATGATATATGGGGAATTTGGACCGGGACAGAACAAGAATTTTGGAAATTTGTGGCTATTCTAAATTCTCATGATCCGTCAATTCAACTAAAAACAGAAATTCACCGGCAATCAATTGATTTTTTGGACACTACTATTTACAAGGGACAAAATTTTACTCATGATTCCAAATTAGATATAAAAGTACATTTCAAAATTACAGACACACATGCTTTGGTACATAAATCAAGCTTCCACCCAGCCCACACATTCAGGGGGATTGTGAAATCGCAACTCCTACGATTCCATAGAATATGTACGAGACAAGATGATTTCCTGACGGCGGTCAAAACCCTATTCAAGGCCTTGAAGAACCGTGGCTATGGGAAGTCGTTCTTACGGAACTGCCTAAAGACCTTCCGAGAAAGACGACAAAGGGAACGTCCCAATCTCATTCCAATGATTGTGACTTATTCAACTATGTGCAACAGTCTCCAGAGGAGACTAAAACACAATTTTCACCGAATTTTGTCCCCGACGGCATGGATGCCGCAATCGACAGTGATAGCGGCCTTTAGAAGAAATAAAAATTTGCAAGACTTATTGGTCCGAGCCAGCTTGCCGCAATTAGAGAAACGAAAATCTCAGCCATTGAGCAGACACTTCACGGGCCTTAAATTCGTCCGAAATGCCCGTGAGAAGACGGTCTTCAAAATAGAACAGGTCTTTAGCCCATGTTCAACAAATTGTGTTTATTTGATATATTGTGAGAAGTGTGGTGTTAAATACGTTGGAGAAACCAAAAACTCTTTAATAATGCGCTTGACACAACACACATACAACATACGTAACAAAAAAGAAATGGACAGACCATTGGTACTCCATTTTGTAGGCCATGGTCTTGAATCTTTGAGGATTTCGGGGTTGCAGCGATGTACAGAGTGGTCGGATAGCAAGAGGAAGGCTGTAGAGAGGCATTGGATATGGTTGTTGGGAACGCGGGGTCCTTATGGTTTGAACACCAACCCTAACCCTAACCCCTACCCCAACTCTAACCCTAACCCCAACCCTAACCCCAACCCCTAACCCTAGCCTCCAACCCTAACCCCAACCCTAACCTTAACCCCTAACCCCAACCCTAACCCCAACCCTAACCCCAACCCCTAACCCTAACCCCTAACCCTAACCCCAACCCCACCCCTAACCCCAACCCCTAACCCTAACCCCTAACCCTAACCTCCAACCCTAACCCCAACCCTAACCCCAACCCCCAACCCTAACCCTAACCCTAACCCCTAACCCCAACCCTAACCCCTAACCCCAACCCTAACCCCAACCCTAACCCTAACCCCAACCCTAACCCCAACCCCTAACCCCAACCCCAACCCTAACCCCAACCCCTAACCCCTAACCCTAACTCATACGTCAACCCTATAATTGTACATAACCCTAATTTCATGGTGTTTAAAAAAAGATAAAAATATCATAGGTGCATAATTAGTGGGATGTTAAAATGTATAGTAATTTTATGATGTTAAGAAAGATACAAAAGATAAATAGATCACTAATGCATAATTAATGAGTAGTCGATATGTACAGTAAATTCAGGATGTTAAAAAATGTAAATACGATTAAAATGCATAAATAATGACATGTAAATATGTACAGTACATTTGTGTATATATATATATATATAAATATATACACTTTAAAGTTAAATTAGGATACAAAGTATAGGTTTGCTTTTTCATTGTACAGGGAGTGGGCGTGTTCAATTTGAGTTGGGGCGGGCTGGTTTCGCAATTAGAGTTGCTCGCAGACTCACAGCTGCTCAGTTGGAGTTTAGTCGTCGCAGAGGCAACATCTCTCGCTTAAGAGCTTAATTGCGTGTTGTTTTTTTTCAGTGTGCCAGATACCTGAAGAAGGCTCTGAAAGAGCCGAAACGTCGTTTTGGCACACTATTATTGATTTTTTGATTACTTATTGATATTTTTGTTTATATTTTCAAATTTTTCCAATTTTTTAGTTTTTTTCTCTTTTCTTAGGATTTTGTGTTTTATGTTTTTGGGGGGGCTTATTACTTAAATAACAAAGGCGACTCCTATCATAGTAAATAAGTTTGATTAGTGATTTATTATACATAGTAAACCCTAGACACATAACATACATCCACGAACAACACATACACAAATACAAACAATGGACGGTGGGTGGACAGTAGTCCGTTATGGACGCCGTCGACCTGGACCACATGATAGGGACTATGGCCCTGAGAGAGGCCGTGGATGGAAGGACAGAGCACCTTCCTTCCGCTCCAGGAGGGGGGGATATTCCCCCTATCCTGCGAGGGGAAGGGTTCAGTCCCTTTTTCCTAACCCTAACCCTAACCCTAACCCTAACCCTAAACCCTAACCCTAACCCTAACCCTAACCCTAACCCTAACCCTAACCCCTAACCCTAACCCTAACCCTAACCCTAACCCTAACCCTAACCCTAACCCTAACCCCTAACCCTAACCCTAACCCTAACCCTAACCCTAACCCTAACCCTAAAACACCAAGCAAGGAAAGAATGGAAGTCAAGATGGACGAGAGAACACACCAAGTAAGGAAAGAAGAAAGATCATGCAAGAAAGGAAAGTAAGCTAACCTGAAAGAAGGAATGAATGATGGACATTAGGAGGAGGAGCCTCAGTGTGTTGGTGGGGTGTCGTAGGACCGTGCACTTACGCCTTCGTTTGGGCGTCTCAGTCCCCTAACCTAACTCGCCAGTGCCACCACCTTACCTGTGCTCTGGGGATCCCTCGTGAGACCTACTGATCCCATTCACTTTAACGCCCTACTGTGCCTCTTCCTAACCCCAACCACTTTGGGAACTGTGCCTAACCCCAACCACTTTGGGAACTGTGCCTAACCCTAACCACTTTGGGAGCTGTGCCTAACCCTAACCTTGGGAACCCTAGTGGTTGAATCTAACCCTAGCGACACACGACGTGGGATTTTTGTCTTGAGCGACTCCAGAACGGGACTCCAGGGATCTGCACATCACAAACCCAGAATTTTGACCAGGGGTGGGACTGCAGGTGGCCAGGGTAAGCGTAAATCCTTGGCTATGGCATAACAGGTGGCGAGTTTCTAATTGAACGGCGTAAATCCTTAACATGCATAGTTTGATAGGTGGCAATCGGCGTAAAACCTTTAATTCGGGGTGGGAGTGTTTGTGATTGTGAGTGAACTGATGGAAACGGGATGGAGAAGGACGAAACAGAGAAAACACCAAATGTGGAAAGTAAAAGCCCAGACAAACAACACCAAACATGGACAGTGGAAGAACAACAATATGCAGTAACACCAAGAAAGGACAGTAAGAAAGCCAAATGAAGGAGAGCAACTAAGCCAAAAAGGACAACACCAAGGAAGGAAAGAAGGAAAGTCAAGCAAGACGTCAAGTGCAAACCGTCCTGGGCATGACGTTAAACTGCATCCAGATGAGACTCCGCCTGAAGAAGGACTAACAAACTCCGAAACGTCGCGAACACGGGTCTCATCAGGTATAGTGCACACTTGTATATATTGTAAATAGAACTTATTACTTATGATACAAAGGCCAACTCAGATAAGCAATGCACGCATGCATGATAAAACACCAAGCAAGGAAAGAATGGAAGTCAAGATGGACGAGAGAACACACCAAGTAAGGAAAGAAGAAAGATCATGCAAGAAAGGAAAGTAAGCTAACCTGAAAGAAGGAATGAATGATGGACATTAGGAGGAGGAGCCTCAGTGTGTTGGTGGGGTGTCGTAGGACCGTGCACTTACGCCTTCGTTTGGGCGTCTCAGTCCCCTAACCTAACTCGCCAGTGCCACCACCTTACCTGTGCTCTGGGGATCCCTCGTGAGACCTACTGATCCCATTCACTTTAACGCCCTACTGTGCCTCTTCCTAACCCCAACCACTTTGGGAACTGTGCCTAACCCCAACCACTTTGGGAACTGTGCCTAACCCTAACCACTTTGGGAGCTGTGCCTAACCCTAACCTTGGGAACCCTAGTGGTTGAATCTAACCCTAGCGACACACGACGTGGGATTTTTGTCTTGAGCGACTCCAGAACGGGACTCCAGGGATCTGCACATCACAAACCCAGAATTTTGACCAGGGGTGGGACTGCAGGTGGCCAGGGTAAGCGTAAATCCTTGGCTATGGCATAACAGGTGGCGAGTTTCTAATTGAACGGCGTAAATCCTTAACATGCATAGTTTGATAGGTGGCAATCGGCGTAAAACCTTTAATTCGGGGTGGGAGTGTTTGTGATTGTGAGTGAACTGATGGAAACGGGATGGAGAAGGACGAAACAGAGAAAACACCAAATGTGGAAAGTAAAAGCCCAGACAAACAACACCAAACATGGACAGTGGAAGAACAACAATATGCAGTAACACCAAGAAAGGACAGTAAGAAAGCCAAATGAAGGAGAGCAACTAAGCCAAAAAGGACAACACCAAGGAAGGAAAGAAGGAAAGTCAAGCAAGACGTCAAGTGCAAACCGTCCTGGGCATGACGTTAAACTGCATCCAGATGAGACTCCGCCTGAAGAAGGACTAACAAACTCCGAAACGTCGCGAACACGGGTCTCATCAGGTATAGTGCACACTTGTATATATTGTAAATAGAACTTATTACTTATGATACAAAGGCCAACTCAGATAAGCAATGCACGCATGCATGATAAAACACCAAGCAAGGAAAGAATGGAAGTCAAGATGGACGAGAGAACACACCAAGTAAGGAAAGAAGAAAGATCATGCAAGAAAGGAAAGTAAGCTAACCTGAAAGAAGGAATGAATGATGGACATTAGGAGGAGGAGCCTCAGTGTGTTGGTGGGGTGTCGTAGGACCGTGCACTTACGCCTTCGTTTGGGCGTCTCAGTCCCCTAACCTAACCCTAACCCTAACCCTAACCCTAACCCTAACCCTAACCCTAACCCTAACCCCAAACCCTAACCCTAACCCTAACCCTAACCCTAACCCCCTAACCCTAACCCTAACCCTAACCCTAACCCTAACCCTAACCCTCTAACCCTAACCCTAACCCCTAACCCTAACCCTAACCCTAACCCTAACCCTAACCCTAACCTAACCCTAACCCTAACCCTAACCCTAACCCTAACCCTAACACCAAGCAAGGAAAGAATGGAAGTCAAGATGGACGAGAGAACACACCAAGTAAGGAAAGAAGAAAGATCATGCAAGAAAGGAAAGTAAGCTAACCTGAAAGAAGGAATGAATGATGGACATTAGGAGGAGGAGCCTCAGTGTGTTGGTGGGGTGTCGTAGGACCGTGCACTTACGCCTTCGTTTGGGCGTCTCAGTCCCCTAACCTAACCCTAATCCTAACCCTAACCCTAACCCTAACCCTAAGCCTAACCCTAACCCTAACCCTAACCCTAACCCTAAGCCTAACCCTAACCCTAACCCTAACCCTAACCCTAAACCCTAACCCTAACCCTAACCCTAACCCTAACCCTAACCCTGGTTGAATCTAACCCTAGCGACACACGACGTGGGATTTTTGTCTTGAACGACTCCAGAACGGGACTCCAGGGATCTGCACATCACAAACCCAGAATTTTGACCAGGGGTGGGACTGCAGGTGGCCAGGGTAAGCGTAAATCCTTGGCTATGGCATAACAGGTGGCGAGTTTCTAATTGAACGGCGTAAATCCTTAACATGCATAGTTTGATAGGTGGCAATCGGCGTAAAACCTTTAATTCGGGGTGGGAGTGTTTGTGATTGTGAGTGAACTGATGGAAACGGGATGGAGAAGGACGAAACAGAGAAAACACCAAATGTGGAAAGTAAAAGCCCAGACAAACAACACCAAACATGGACAGTGGAAGAA
>NW_027520833.1:32500-40770 GCF_051991255.1 Vanacampus margaritifer
ACCTGGGAAGGAAAGAGCTGTCAGGATGGCCGAGCGGTCTAAGTCGCTGCGCTCGGGTCGCAGTCCCCACTGGAGGCGCGGGTTCGAATCCCAGAGATTCCCCCATAGGAATGAATGGTCGAAATGCCCAATTGAAATAAATGGCGGGCTACCAGGTGTCAAAGTCCCCCAATGAACCTGGGAAGGAAAGAGCTGTCAGGATGGCTGAGCGGTCTAAGTCGCTGCGCTCGGGTCGCAGTCCCCACTGGAGGCGCGGGTTCGAATCCCAGAGATTCCCCCATAGGAATGAAAGGTCGAAATGCCCAATTGAAATGAATGGCGGGCTACCAGGTGTCAAAGTCCCCCATTGAACCTTGGAAGGAAAGAGCTGTCAGGATGGCCGAGCGGTCTAAGTCGCTGCGCTCGGGTCGCAGTCCCCACTGGAGGCGAGGGTTCGAATCCCAGAGATTCCCCCATAGGAATGAATGGTCGAAATGCCCAATTGAAATGAATGGCGGGCTACCAGGTGTCAAAGTCCCCCAATGAACCTGGGAAGGAAAGAGCTGTCAGGATGGCCGAGCGGTCTAAGTCGCTGCGCTCGGGTCGCAGTCCCCACTGGAGGCGCGGGTTCGAATCCCAGAGATTCCCCCATAGGAATGAATGGTCGAAATGCCCAATTGAAATGAATGGCGGGCTACCAGGTGTCAAAGTCCCCCATTGAACCTTGGAAGGAAAGAGCTGTCAGGATGGCCGAGCGGTCTAAGTCGCTGCGCTCGGGTCGCAGTCCCCACTGGAGGCGAGGGTTCGAATCCCAGAGATTCCCCCATAGGAATGAATGGTCGAAATGCCCAATTGAAATGAATGGCGGGCTACCAGGTGTCAAAGTCCCCCAATGAACCTGGGAAGGAAAGTGCTGTCAGGATGGCCGAGCGGTCTAAGTCGCTGCGCTCGGGTCGCAGTCCCCACTGGAGGCGCGGGTTCGAATCCCAGAGATTCCCCCATAGGAATGAATGGTCGAAATGCCCAATTGAAATGAATGGCGGGCTACCAGGTGTCAAAGTCCCCCAATGAACCTGGGAAGGAAAGAGCTGTCAGGATGGCCGAGCGGTCTAAGTCGCTGCGCTCGGGTCGCAGTCCCCACTGGAGGCGCGGGTTCGAATCCAAGAGATTCCCCCATAGGAATGAATGGTCGAAATGCCCAATTGAAATGAATTGCGGGCTACCAGGTGTCAAAGTCCCCCAATGAACCTGGGAAGGAAAGAGCTGTCAGGATGGCTGAGCGGTCTAAGTCGCTGCGTTCGGGTCGCAGTCCCCACTGGAGGCGCGGGTTCGAATCCCAGAGATTCCCCCATAGGAATGAATGGTCGAAATGCCCAATTGAAATGAATGGCGGGCTACCAGGTGTCAAAGTCCCCCAATGAACCTGGGAAGGAAAGAGCTGTCAGGATGGCCGAGCGGTCTAAGTCGCTGCGCTCGGGTCGCAGTCCCCACTGGAGGCGCGGGTTCGAATCCCAGAGATTCCCCCATAGGAATGAATGGTCGAAATGCCCAATTGAAATGAATTGCGGGCTACCAGGTGTCAAAGTCCCCCAATGAACCTGGGAAGGAAAGAGCTGTCAGGATGGCTGAGCGGTCTAAGTCGCTGCGCTCGGGTCGCAGTCCCCACTGGAGGCGCGGGTTCGAATCCCAGAGATTCCCCCATAGGAATGAATGGTCGAAATGCCCAATTGAAATAAATGGCGGGCTACCAGGTGTCAAAGTCCCCCAATGAACCTGGGAAGGAAAGAGCTGTCAGGATGGCCGAGCGGTCTAAGTCGCTGCGCTCGGGTCGCAGTCCCCACTGGAGGCGCGGGTTCGAATCCCAGAGATTCCCCCATAGGAATGAATGGTCGAAATGCCCAATTGAAATGAATGGCGGGCTACCAGGTGTCAAAGTCCCCCAATGAACCTGGGAAGGAAAGAGCTGTCAGGATGGCCGAGCGGTCTAAGTCGCTGCGCTCGGGTCGCAGTCCCCACTGGAGGCGCGGGTTCGAATCCCAGAGATTCCCCCATAGGAATGAATGGTCGAAATGCCCAATTGAAATGAATGGCGGGCTACCAGGTGTCAAAGTCCCCCAATGAACCTGGGAAGGAAAGAGCTGTCAGGATGGCCGAGCGGTCTAAGTCGCTGCGCTCGGGTCGCAGTCCCCACTGGAGGCGCGGGTTCGAATCCCAGAGATTCCCCCATAGGAATGAATGGTCAAAATGCCCAATTGAAATGAATGGCGGGCTACCAGGTGTCAAAGTCCCCCAATGAACCTGGGAAGGAAAGAGCTGTCAGGATGGCCGAGCGGTCTAAGTCGCTGCGCTCGGGTCGCAGTCCCCACTGGAGGCGCGGGTTCGAATCCCAGAGATTCCCCCATAGGAATGAATGGTCGAAATGCCCAATTGAAATAAATGGCGGGCTACCAGGTGTCAAAGTCCCCCAATGAACCTGGGAAGGAAAGAGCTGTCAGGATGGCTGAGCGGTCTAAGTCGCTGCGCTCGGGTCGCAGTCCCCACTGGAGGCGCGGGTTCGAATCCCAGAGATTCCCCCATAGGAATGAAAGGTCGAAATGCCCAATTGAAATGAATGGCGGGCTACCAGGTGTCAAAGTCCCCCATTGAACCTTGGAAGGAAAGAGCTGTCAGGATGGCCGAGCGGTCTAAGTCGCTGCGCTCGGGTCGCAGTCCCCACTGGAGGCGAGGGTTCGAATCCCAGAGATTCCCCCATAGGAATGAATGGTCGAAATGCCCAATTGAAATGAATGGCGGGCTACCAGGTGTCAAAGTCCCCCAATGAACCTGGGAAGGAAAGTGCTGTCAGGATGGCCGAGCGGTCTAAGTCGCTGCGCTCGGGTCGCAGTCCCCACTGGAGGCGCGGGTTCGAATCCCAGAGATTCCCCCATAGGAATGAATGGTCGAAATGCCCAATTGAAATGAATGGCGGGCTACCAGGTGTCAAAGTCCCCCAATGAACCTGGGAAGGAAAGAGCTGTCAGGATGGCCGAGCGGTCTAAGTCGCTGCGCTCGGGTCGCAGTCCCCACTGGAGGCGCGGGTTCGAATCCCAGAGATTCCCCCATAGGAATGAATGGTCGAAATGCCCAATTGAAATGAATTGCGGGCTACCAGGTGTCAAAGTCCCCCAATGAACCTGGGAAGGAAAGAGCTGTCAGGATGGCTGAGCGGTCTAAGTCGCTGCGCTCGGGTCGCAGTCCCCACTGGAGGCGCGGGTTCGAATCCCAGAGATTCCCCCATAGGAATGAATGGTCGAAATGCCCAATTGAAATAAATGGCGGGCTACCAGGTGTCAAAGTCCCCCAATGAACCTGGGAAGGAAAGAGCTGTCAGGATGGCTGAGCGGTCTAAGTCGCTGCGCTCGGGTCGCAGTCCCCACTGGAGGCGCGGGTTCGAATCCCAGAGATTCCCCCATAGGAATGAATGGTCGAAATGCCCAATTGAAATGAATGGCGGGCTACCAGGTGTCAAAGTCCCCCATTGAACCTTGGAAGGAAAGAGCTGTCAGGATGGCCGAGCGGTCTAAGTCGCTGCACTCGGGTCGCAGTCCCCACTGGAGGCGAGGGTTCGAATCCCAGAGATTCCCCCATAGGAATGAATGGTCGAAATGCCCAATTGAAATGAATGGCGGGCTACCAGGTGTCAAAGTCCCCCAATGAACCTGGGAAGGAAAGTGCTGTCAGGATGGCCGAGCGGTCTAAGTCGCTGCGCTCGGGTCGCAGTCCCCACTGGAGGCGCGGGTTCGAATCCCAGAGATTCCCCCATAGGAATGAATGGTCGAAATGCCCAATTGAAATGAATGGCGGGCTACCAGGTGTCAAAGTCCCCCATTGAACCTTGGAAGGAAAGAGCTGTCAGGATGGCTGAGCGGTCTAAGTCGCTGCGTTCGGGTCGCAGTCCCCACTGGAGGCGCGGGTTCGAATCCCAGAGATTCCCCCATAGAAATGAATGGTCGAAATGCCCAATTGAAATGAATGGCGGGCTACCAGGTGTCAAAGTCCCCCAATGAACCTGGGAAGGAAAGAGCTGTCAGGATGGCTGAGCGGTCTAAGTCGCTGCGCTCGGGTCGCAGTCCCCACTGGAGGCGCGGGTTCGAATCCCAGAGATTCCCCCATAGGAATGAATGGTCGAAATGCCCAATTGAAATGAATGGCGGGCTACCAGGTGTCAAAGTCCCCCATTGAACCTTGGAAGGAAAGAGCTGTAAGGATGGCCGAGCGGTCTAAGTCGCTGCGCTCGGGTCGCAGTCCCCACTGGAGGCGCGGGTTCAAATCCCAGACATTCCCCCATAGGAATGAATGGTCGAAATGCCCAATTGAAATGAATGGCGGGCTACCAGGTGTCAAAGTCCCCCATTGAACCTTGGAAGGAAAGAGCTGTCAGGATGGCCGAGCGGTCTAAGTCGCTGCGCTCGGGTAGCAGTCCCCACTGGAGGCGCGGGTTCGAATCCCAGAGATTCCCCCATAGGAATGAATGGTCGAAATGCCCAATTGAAATGAATGGCGGGCTACCAGGTGTCAAAGTCCCCCATTGAACCTTGGAAGGAAAGAGCTGTCAGGATGGCCGAGCGGTCTAAGTCGCTGCGCTCGGGTCGCAGTCCCCACTGGAGGCGAGGGTTCGAATCCCAGAGATTCCCCCATAGGAATGAATGGTCGAAATGCCCAATTGAAATGAATGGCGGGCTACCAGGTGTCAAAGTCCCCCAATGAACCTGGGAAGGAAAGAGCTGTCAGGATGGCCGAGCGGTCTAAGTCGCTGCGCTCGGGTCGCAGTCCCCACTGGAGGCGCGGGTTCGAATCCCAGAGATTCCCCCATAGGAATGAATGGTCGAAATGCCCAATTGAAATAAATGGCGGGCTACCAGGTGTCAAAGTCCCCCAATGAACCTGGGAAGGAAAGAGCTGTCAGGATGGCCGAGCGGTCTAAGTCGCTGCGCTCGGGTCGCAGTCCCCACTGGAGGCGCGGGTTCGAATCCCAGAGATTCCCCCATAGGAATGAATGGTCGAAATGCCCAATTGAAATGAATGGCGGGCTACCAGGTGTCAAAGTCCCCCAATGAACCTGGGAAGGAAAGAGCTGTCAGGATGGCCGAGCGGTCTAAGTCGCTGCGCTCGGGTCGCAGTCCCCACTGGAGGCGCGGGTTCGAATCCAGAGATTCCCCCATAGGAATGAATGGTCGAAATGCCCAATTGAAATGAATGGCGGGCTACCAGGTGTCAAAGTCCCCCAATGAACCTGGGAAGGAAAGAGCTGTCAGGATGGCCGAGCGGTCTAAGTCGCTGCGCTCGGGTCGCAGTCCCCACTGGAGGCACGGGTTCGAATCCCAGAGATTCCCCCATAGGAATGAATGGTCGAAATGCCCAATTGAAATGAATGGCGGGCTACCAGGTGTCAAAGTCCCCCAATGAACCTGGGAAGGAAAGAGCTGTCAGGATGGCCGAGCGGTCTAAGTCGCTGCGCTCGGGTCGCAGTCCCCACTGGAGGCGCGGGTTCGAATCCCAGAGATTCCCCCATAGGAATGAATGGTCGAAATGCCCAATTGAAATAAATGGCGGGCTACCAGGTGTCAAAGTCCCCCAATGAACCTGGGAAGGAAAGAGCTGTCAGGATGGCTGAGCGGTCTAAGTCGCTGCGCTCGGGTCGCAGTCCCCACTGGAGGCGCGGGTTCGAATCCCAGAGATTCCCCCATAGGAATGAATGGTCGAAATGCCCAATTGAAATGAATGGCGGGCTACCAGGTGTCAAAGTCCCCCATTGAACCTTGGAAGGAAAGAGCTGTAAGGATGGCCGAGCGGTCTAAGTCGCTGCGCTCGGGTCGCAGTCCCCACTGGAGGCGCGGGTTCGAATCCCAGAGATTCCCCCATAGGAATGAATGGTCGAAATGCCCAATTGAAATGAATGGCGGGCTACCAGGTGTCAAAGTCCCCCAATGAACCTGGGAAGGAAAGAGCTGTCAGGATGGCCGAGCGGTCTAAGTCGCTGCGCTCGGGTCGCAGTCCCCACTGGAGGCGCGGGTTCGAATCCCAGAGATTCCCCCATAGGAATGAATGGTCGAAATGCCCAATTGAAATGAATGGCGGGCTACCAGGTGTCAAAGTCCCCCAATGAACCTGGGAAGGAAAGAGCTGTCAGGATGGCCGAGCGGTCTAAGTCGCTGCGCTCGGGTCGCAGTCCCCACTGGAGGCGCGGGTTCGAATCCCAGAGATTCCCCCATAGGAATGAATGGTCGAAATGCCCAATTGAAATGAATGGCGGGCTACCAGGTGTCAAAGTCCCCCAATGAACCTGGGAAGGAAAGAGCTGTCAGGATGGCCGAGCGGTCTAAGTCGCTGCGCTCGGGTCGCAGTCCCCACTGGAGGCGCGGGGTTCGAATCCAGAGATTCCCCCATAGGAATGAATGGTCGAAATGCCCAATTGAAATGAATGGCGGGCTACCAGGTGTCAAAGTCCCCCAATGAACCTGGGAAGGAAAGAGCTGTCAGGATGGCCGAGCGGTCTAAGTCGCTGCGCTCGGGTCGCAGTCCCCACTGGAGGCGCGGGTTCGAATCCCAGAGATTCCCCCATAGGAATGAATGGTCGAAATGCCCAATTGAAATGAATGGCGGGCTACCAGGTGTCAAAGTCCCCCAATGAACCTGGGAAGGAAAGAGCTGTCAGGATGGCCGAGCGGTCTAAGTCGCTGCGCTCGGGTCGCAGTCCCCACTGGAGGCGCGGGTTCGAATCCCAGAGATTCCCCCATAGGAATGAATGGTCGAAATGCCCAATTGAAATGAAATGGCGGGCTACCAGGTGTCAAAGTCCCCCAATGAACCTGGAAGGAAAGAGCTGTCAGGATGGCTGAGCGGTCTAAGTCGCTGCGCTCGGGTCGCAGTCCCCACTGGAGGCGCGGGTTCGAATCCCAGAGATTCCCCCATAGGAATGAATGGTCGAAATGCCCAATTGAAATGAATGGCGGGCTACCAGGTGTCAAAGTCCCCCATTGAACCTTGGAAGGAAAGAGCTGTAAGGATGGCCGAGCGGTCTAAGTCGCTGCGCTCGGGTCGCAGTCCCCACTGGAGGCGCGGGTTCAGAATCCCAGAGATTCCCCCATAGGAATGAATGGTCGAAATGCCCAATTGAAATGAATGGCGGGCTACCAGGTGTCAAAGTCCCCCATTGAACCTTGGAAGGAAAGAGCTGTCAGGATGGCCGAGCGGTCTAAGTCGCTGCGCTCGGGTAGCAGTCCCCACTGGAGGCGCGGGTTCGAATCCCAGAGATTCCCCCATAGGAATGAATGGTCGAAATGCCCAATTGAAATGAATGGCGGGCTACCAGGTGTCAAAGTCCCCCCAATGAACCTGGGAAGGAAAGAGCTGTCAGGATGGCCGAGCGGTCTAAGTCGCTGCGCTCGGGTCGCAGTCCCCACTGGAGGCGCGGGTTCGAATCCCAGAGATTCCCCCATAGGAATGAATGGTCGAAATGCCCAATTGAAATGAATTGCGGGCTACCAGGTGTCAAAGTCCCCCATTGAACCTGGGAAGGAAAGAGCTGTCAGGATGGCTGAGCGGTCTAAGTCGCTGCGCTCGGGTCGCAGTCCCCACTGGAGGCGCGGGTTCGAATCCCAGAGATTCCCCATAGGAATGAATGGTCGAAATGCCAATTGAAATGAATGGCGGGCTACCAGGTGTCAAAGTCCCCCCATTGAACCTTGGAAGGAAAGAGCTGTCAGGATGGCCGAGCGGTCTAAGTCGCTGCGCTCGGGTCGCAGTCCCCACTGGAGGCGAGGGTTCGAATCCCAGAGATTCCCCCATAGGAATGAATGGTCGAAATGCCCAATTGAAATGAATTGCGGGCTACCAGGTGTCAAAGTCCCCCAATGAACCTGGGAAGGAAAGAGCTGTCAGGATGGCTGAGCGGTCTAAGTCGCTGCGCTCGGGTCGCAGTCCCCACTGGAGGCGCGGGTTTCGAATCCCAGAGATTCCCCATAGGAATGAATGGTCGAAATGCCCAATTGAAATGAATGGCGGGCTACCAGGTGTCAAAGTCCCCCATTGAACCTTGGAAGGAAAGAGCTGTAAGGATGGCCGAGCGGTCTAAGTCGCTGCGCTCGGATCGCAGTCCCCACTGGAGGCGCGGGTTCAAATCCCAGAGATTCCCCCATAGGAATGAATGGTCGAAATGCCCAATTGAAATGAATGGCGGGCTACCAGGTGTCAAAGTCCCCCATTGAACCTTGGAAGGAAAGAGCTGTCAGGATGGGCCGAGCGGTCTAAGT